>NC_084565.2:25277500-25500000 GCF_033978685.3 Nerophis lumbriciformis
CTTCCAAAATTCTTCAGGACAACCTAAAATCATCAGCCCGGAGGTTGGGTCTTGGGCGCAGTTGGACAATGACCCCAAACACACGTCAAAAGTGGTAAAGGAATGGCTAAATCAGGCTAGAATTATGGTTTTAGAATGGCCTCCGTGTGGACAATGCTGAAGAAACAAGTCCATGTCAAAAAAACCAACACATTTAGCTGAACTGCACCAATTTTGTCAAGAGGAGTGGTCCAAAATTCAACCAGAAGCTTGTGGATGGCTACCAAAAGTGCCTTATTGCAGTGAAACTTGCCAAATATTAACATTGCTATATGTACACTTTTGACCCAGCAGATTTGGTCACATTTTCAGTAGACTCATAATAAATTCATTAAAGAACCAAACTTTGAGAATGCTTTTTTTGTGCTCCAATCACTCTATCACAAAACAAAATAAGAGTTGTAGAAATTATTGGAAACTCAAGACAGCCATGACATTATGTTCTTTACAAGTGTATGTAAACTTTTGACCACGGCTGTATATATATATAAATATATATATATATATATTATATATATAAATAACAATAATATAATAGGGTCAATTTAGCTTATCATTGGGTTAGACACAAACATCACCACAAGGATAGGAAATGAAACGGAGTGCTCACCTAAGGCTTGATGAAATTCACCCGACACCGAGGTCATGGAGGTGGGCGGGAGGCTGTTGATGTTAAGCGCCCCCATCTGGTGGATCTGCGTAGCGGGGTAGGCGGCCACACTCGGCGTCAGGTAACCGCCGTGGCTCGCCGCCATAATGGCCGCCTGCTGCTGCATGAGCTAAAGAAGAGGGACAAGGAGGATACAAGAGAAGGGGGACAGACGGTAATGGGAAAATATAGTAAGTTTGTGGGGGAAGGGAGGGGAGAGGCAAGGGTGGGATGTATGTTGAGGTTGATGGATGTGGAGTGGAGGCGAAATAGAAAGTAGAGCAGAGCAGAAGAAAGGGAAGCGGGGAGGAGAAGAAGAAGCCTGTCAGCCTATGTTTATTGCGTCTGTCTGGGCTGGCAGCAGGAAGCCTGTCACCAGCTGCTCCTGCTTTCATACAAATCAACACACTGACATGTGCACATTATCTGTGCGCTCAGGGAACAGGCAAACTTTGCACGGGAGTTGCAATGCGCTCACTCTCGGAAACTTCACACCACTCCTGCATGCTCTGCAGAGGACTCAGGCACGGGCCCCAACATGTACACTTAAAGGGGAACATTATCACAATTTCAGAAGGGTTAAAACCATTAAAAATCAGTTCCCAGTGGCTTATTTTATTTTCCAAAGTTTTTTTCAAAATTTTACCCATCACGCAATATCCCTAAAAAAAGCTTCAAAGTGCCTGATTTTAACCATCGTTATATACACCCGTCCATTTTCCTGTGACGTCACATAGTGATGCCAACTCAAACAAACATGGCGCATAGAACAGCAAGCTATAGCGACATTATCTCGGATTCAGACTCGGATTTCAGCAGCTAAAGCGATTCAACAGATTACGCATGTATTGAAACGGATGGTTGTAGTGTGGAGGCAGGTAGCGAAAACGAAATTGAAGAAGAAACTGAAGCTATTGAGCCATATCGGTTTGAACCGTATGCAAGCGAAACCGACGAAAACGACACGACAGCCAGCGACACGGGAGAAAGCGAGGACGAATTCGGCGATCGCCTTCTAACCAACGATTGGTATGTGTTTGTTTGGCATTAAAGGAAACTAACAACTATGAACTAGGTTTACAGCATATGAAATACATTTGGCAACAACATGCACTTTGAGAGTGCAGACAGCCCAATTTTCATCAATTAATATTTTCTGTAGACATACCCTCATCAGCTATCTTTTCCTGAAAGCTGATCTGTCCAGTTTTGGAGTTGATGTCAGCAGGCCAGGGAAGCTCGGGTCGATATTATTTTCTTGATCATCTTCGGTGGCATAAGGGACGGTGTGAGCCAAGACATCCAGGGGGTTTAGCTCGCTCGTCTGCGGGAACAAACTGCCGCCATTGCTTGCCGTGCTACCGAGGACCTTTGTCCCTGAATTGCTCACACACTCGGGCAAATTCAATGGGGGTCTGGCGACAGATTTCTTTGACTTTATCGTTGGAAATGCATCTGCTTTGAGTGTCGCAGGATATCCACACATTCTTGCCATCTCTGTCGTAGCATAGCTTTCCTCGGTAAAGTGTGCGGAACAAACGTCCAATTTCTTGCCACTTTCGCGTCTTGGGGCCACTGGTGCAACTTGAATCCGTCCCTGTTCGTGTTGTTACACCCTCCGACAACACACCGACGAGGCATGATGTCTCCAAGGTACGGAAAACAGTCGAAAAAACGGAAAACAACAGAGCTGATTTGACTCGGTGTTTGAGAAAATGGCGGATTGCTTCCCGATGTGACGTCACGTTGTGACGTCATCGCTCCGAGAGCGAATATTAGAAAGGCGTTTAATTCGCCAAAATTCACCCATTTAGAGTTCGGAAATCGGTTAAAAAAATAAATGGTCTTTTTTCTGTACTAGGTGGGGATTGAACCAGGGACTCTCGGGTCGCGCACGGCCATATACAGTCATCACACAAGATAATCACATTGAATTATTTACATTATTTACAATCCGGGGTGTGGAGGGGGGGGGGGGGGGGGGGGGGGGGGGGGGGCGTTAGGTTTGGTTGTTATCATCAGTCATCAACAACTGAGAACAGAGAAATGGATATTGGAACAGTGTAGGTCTGACTTGGTAGGATATGGACAGCAAGTAGTGGGCAGAGAGAGAGAGAGAGAGAGAATAAGAAAACGTATCTGCATTTGATTGTTTACATTTGATTATTAACAATCCGGGGAGGGTGTTAGTTTAGGGTTGTAGCTGCCTGGAGGTGAACTTTTATTGCGGTTTTGAAGGAGGATAGAGATGCACTTTCTTTTATACCTGTTGGGAGCACATTCCACATTGATGTGGCATAGAAAGAGAATGAGTTAAGACCTTTGTTAGTTCGGAATCTGGGTTTAACGTGGTTAGTGGAGCTCCCCCTGGTGTTGTGGTTATGGCGGTCATTTACGTTAAGGAAGTAGTTTGACATGTACTACTTGCTCCGTTATTTATGAAAACTGCAACATGCATAGTAGGGGTGTGGGGAAAATTCGATTCGGAATCGAATCCCGATTCTCACGTTGTGCGATTCAGAATCTATTCTCATTTTTAAAAAATCCATTTTTTTTTAATTAATTTTTTATTTTTTAATGTATTTTATTTCTTTATTTTTTTAAATTTATTTTTAATTAATCAATCCAACAAAACAATACACAGCAATACCATAACAATGCAATCCAATTCCAGAACCAAACCCGACCGAGCAACACTTAAAACTGCAATAAACAAAGCAATTGAGAGGAGACACAATCTGTCACATTGTGTTGGTGATGACGAACCCCAAGATGCAGAGATGGCAGGCTTTGTCCAGGAAAACATGATTTAATTTAACTCTATAACAAGAAACAAACAAAAGGGTACAAACAAAAGGGTACAAACAAAAGACGCGCACAAGGCGGGGAGAACAAACTTGGCTATGAACAGAAACCAGCACAAAGGCTAAACTATGAACAAGAAACAAAAACACTAGTGATGGGTCCGGCAACACCGATGCATCGGCGCATGCGTCGAGCTTATAGAGCAAAACCCTGTGTCGGTGCGCGTACCGCTTTTAGAAAGTCACGTGACCAATCATGAGCTGTTTCGGTCACGTGACTGATACGCGAACTGTGTCGCACTGACGCCTCCTCTGTGCCCTGTGAGCGGGTCTTTTCTACAGCCGGAGAAATAATAACCAAGAGAAATCATCTACAATTTAATACGTTGGAAAAACTGTTTTTTTAAAATAAAAATGTGTAAAAAAAATAAATAAATAAATAAAATTCGCAGTCCACAAGCATCCTCATTCACAACACATTCTCTTAGATTTCCATGTTATGATACATGTTCACATTATTTCTTGATTGTATCTAAAAAAGATACAAATATATTTTTATTTAAATGAAGATATGAAATCATCCTAAATGAAATACAATGACTTGGTTTATATTATTGTAAATACTAGGTCATAAAATCAGTGTCAGTTGAGTCGGTCCATAGGTTGCCTGTAGGGATTTTTAATGTCCAGCAGATGTCAGTATTTAGTGACACAGTATCGACACAGTATCAATACAGTTTTGCTATGTGTCGAAACGCTTCATGACGCCTCATCAACCCATCACTACTCTATAACAAAAAACAAACAAAAGGGTACAAACAAAAGGCGCGCACAAGGCGGATAACAAACTTGGCTATGAACAGAAACTAGCACAAAGGCTAAACTATGAACAAGAAACAAAAACACTTACTGTGACGCGAATAAACAAAACTCATGTGGCAAGAAACAAGCAGGATGAACTATGACATGAGCAATGTGAACAGAAGTAGACAGAGCTACAAAGACAAGTATAAATGACATCGACAAGTATAAATGACACTGACCTCGACAATCATTAGCGACATTGACAATACTCCAGCACTGACTGGAAGGGAAGGCAAGTTTAAATAGCAGCTGGCTGATTGACACCAGGTGTGGCCAGGTGCCAATCAGCCGCAGCTGAGGGGAAGCAGCACTCAGGGACACAATCAGGAAATAACCAAAATAAGAGCGTTGACAGGAAATGACAGAGGAAAAACCAAAACATAACTAAACTGTCAGGGACGAGCCTGACACAAACACGACACAGAACAAACCAAAAGTAATGAAACAAAAATGAATATTATCAACAACAGTATCAATATTAGTTACAATTTCAACATAGCAGTGATTAAAAATCCCTCATTGACATTATCATTGGACATTTATAAAAAATTAAATAAAATGAACAATAGTGTCACAGTGGCTTACACTTGCATCGCATCTCATAAGCTTGACAACACACTGTCCAATATTTTCACAAAGATAAAATAAGTCATATTTTTGGTTCATTTAATAGTTAAAGGGGAACATTAGCACAATTTCAGAAGGGTTAAAACCATTAAAAATCAGTTCCCAGTGGCTTATTTTATTTTTTGAAGTTTTTTTCAAAATTTTACCCATCACGCAATACCCCTAAAAAAAGCTTCAAAGTGCCTGATTTTAACCATCGTTATATACACCCGTCCATTTTCTTGTGACGTCACACAGTGATGCCAATACAAACAAACATGGCGGATAGAACAGCAAGCTATAGCGACATTAGCTCGGATTCAGACTCGGATTTCAGCAGCTTAAGCGATTCAACAGATTACGCATGTTTTGAAACGGATGGTTGTAGTGTGGAGGCAGGTAGCCAAAACGAAATTGAAGAAGCAACTGAAGCTATTGAGCCATATCGGTTTGAACCGTATGCAAGCGAAACCGACGAAAACGACACGACAGCCAGCGACACGGGAGAAAGCGAGGACGAATTCGGCGATCGCCTTCTAACCAACGATTGGTATGTGTTTGTTTGGCATTAAAGGAAACTAACAACTATGAACTAGGTTTACAGCATATGAAATACATTTGGCAACAACATGCACTTTGAGAGTGCAGACAGCCCATTTCAGGCGCGCTAAGACCATATATTTTTCCACGATTTCAGCACTCAGGTTAACCATACCTAAATAGACACAAAATACTGCATTACACAAGACTACCCGAATATACTCGAATGATTGAAAAAAATAAATGTTTTTAAGCTAAATTATTGGTAAACACAGTTTATGTATAATAATTTACGTAAAACCGCGAGTAATGAATAAAGTTTTCATCAATTAATATTTTCTGTAGACATACCCTCATCCGCTCTCTTTTCCTGAAAGCTGATCTGTCCAGTTTTGGAGTTGATGTCAGCAGGCCAGGGAAGCTAGGGTCGATATTCTTCTCTTGATCATCTTCGGTTCATTCTTGCCATCTCTGTCGTAGCATAGCTTTCATCGGTAAAGTGTGCCGAACAAACGACTGACCATTTCGTCGGCTTTCCCCACAGCCTCGTATTTTGAACAAATTTCGCATCTTTGGGCCACTGGTGCAACTTGAATCCGTCCCTGTTCGTGTTGTTACACCCTCCGACAACACACCGACGAAAGTGAGAAAATGGCGGATTGCTTCCCGATGTGACGTCACGTTGTGACGTCATCGCTCCGAGAGCGAATAATAGAAAGGCGTTTAATTCGCCAAAATTCACCCATTTAGAGTTCGGAAATCGGTTTAAAAAATATTTGGTCTTTTTTCTGCAACATCAAGGTATATATTGACGCTTACATAGGTCTGGTGATAATGTTCCCCTTTAAAACAAATTTACATTATTGCAATCAGTTGATAAAACATTGTCCTTTACAATTATAAAAGCTTTTTTACAAAAATCTACTACTCTGCTTGCATGTCAGCAGACTGGGGTAGATCCTGCTGAAATCCTATGTATTGAATGAATAGAGAATCCTTTTGAATCGGGAAAAAAAATCGTTTTTGAATCGAGAATCGTGTTGAATTGAAAAAAAACAAATCGATTTTGAATCGAATCGTGAGCCCAAGAATCGATATTGAATCGAATCGTGGGATACCCAAAGATTCACAGCCCTAATGCATAGTGTATATTCCAGATAAACACACGGACAAGGACCAATCCATTAACAGGCCCCTATAATGCTGACAACATTAACGCTTATTTCATAGGTCTTGACCTAAAAAGGATGTCTACAGGTCAAATTCCTCCCAAAATAGACACAATAGTGACTTTAGGATTGTTTTCAGGCCATTTTAAATTTCAAACGTCCACTTTAAGTTCCAAAATGTGGGCGGGCCTGTATCAGCCTGCTGACATCACCTATAGGCAATTTTATATTGAGTGGTACACTATATTTCCAAAATTATTTGGCCACTTGCCTTGACTCACATATGAACTTGAAGTGCCATCCCATTCCTAAAATTAGCTAATCTGAAGTAAAGGAAAACTTGACATATTTATAATCATATTTAAGTGAATAATGACAGGTTGTACATTTTTTTCCTATTATATTCTGTCCACTCTATATTTAATTTTTTTGCCACAAAAAGTGTTATTTAGGATGGTTTTATCTACCATATTGCCAAAAGTATTTGGCCACATATGAACTTGAAGTGCCATCCCATTCCTAACCCATAGGGTTCAATATGATGTCGGTCCACCTTTTTGCAGCTATTACAGCTTCAACTCTTCTGGGAAGGCTGTCCACAAAGTTGCGGAGTGTGTTTATAGGAATTTTCCACCATTCTTCCAAAAGCGCATTGGTGAGGTCACACACTGATGTTGGTCGAGAGGGCCTGGCTCTCAGTCTCCGTTCTAATTCATCCCAAAGGTGTTCTATCGGGTTTAGGTCAAGACTCTGTGCAGGCCAGGCAAGTTCATCCACACCAGACTTTGTCATCCATGTCTTTATGGACCTTGCTTTGTGCACTGGTGCACCCGCTCCAAACTGTTCCCACAAGATTAGGAGCATGGAATTGTCCAAAATGTTTTGGTATCCTGGAGCATTCAAAGTTATTTTCACTGGAACTTAGGGGCCAAGTCAAACTCCTGATAAACAACCCCACACCATAATTCCTCCTCCACCATATTTCACACTCGGCACATCGCAGTCCGAAATGTACTGTTCTCCTGGCAACGAATACATTTCCCGACTGGATTTGTTGCACAGGTGGCATCCTATGACAGTTCCACGCTGGAAATCACCGAGCTCCTGAGAGCGGCCCATTCTTTCAAAAATGTTTGTAGAAACAGTCTCCATGCCTAAGTGCTTGATTTTATACACCTGTGGCCGGGCCAAGTGATTAGGACACCTGATTCTGATCATTTGGTTGGGTGGCCAAATACCTTTAGCTATATAGTGTATGCATCTTGGTAGCATCTTCATCCAAAATCACGATATATTCATATTTTAAAGGAATTATCAAATATGGCTGCCACATCCATTGTTGCAGGTTGTAGCAATACAACTAAAGAAGAGGTCAGCTTGCATAAATTTGATCAACATATGTTGCCATCCAAGCAATATCTTTTTCATGGACGCCCCTGCTTATTTCAGCAAGACAATGCCAAGCCACGTGTTACAACAGCGTGGCTTCGTAGTAAGAGTGCGGGTACTAGATTGGTCTGCCTGTAGTCCAGACCTGTCTCCCATTGAAAATGTGTGGCGCATTATGAAGCCTAAAATACGACAACAGAGACCCCGGACTGTTGAACAACTCAAGCTGTACATCAAGCGAGAATGGGGAAAAATTCCACCTGAAAAGCTTAAAAAATTGGTCTCCACAGTTCCCAAACGTTTACTGAGTGTTGTTAAAAGGAAAGGCCATGTAACACAGTGGTAAAAATGCCCCTGTGCCAACTTTTTTGCAATGTGTTGCTGCCATTACATTCAAAGTTAATGATTTGCAAAAAAAAAAATTGTCTCACTTCGAACATTAAATATCTTGTCTTTGCAGTCTATTCAATTGAATATAAGTTGAAAAGGATTTTCAAATCATTGTATTCTGTTTTTATTTACGAATTACACAACGTGCCAACTTCACTGGATTTGGGGTTTGTATATATAAAAGAGATACACAGCGGTACCTGATTTTTTTTATGTCCCACTTTTGGTAGGATTCGTTTTTTGAAGGATGTTTTCGTGCGCCGTCTTGTTTATCGTGTGGCTAAACATGGCACATAACAAACCAGTACCACAGCAAAATAAGCGACTGTGGGGCCAATGAAAATTGCAAGTAACAACACTTTGATAATAAAGGTGTGAAACACCATTGAATTGAATCAATTGTAAACAATAGGTATTCTGTATAAAATGTGTTTATATTAATTGTCTGAAACTGGTTCATTATATTTCAATTAATTCTAACATTGTTTATTAACACTTATTTCCTTTTTTGTGTGATTTGGTCAGATTAATGAAACCAAAGTACAACTGTAGTGAAAAAATAAGGCACTACAAACTTTTTTTTGTTTTACCACAAAGCCCTCAGTTTAGTTGGCTGGGGGCCTGCATCTCTTGTCCCTAATGCAAAACCTTCCCTTTTCCCTCTGCACTGGCTACAAATAGGTTCTAAGGCAGGGGTGTCAAACTCATTTTAGATTGGGGGCCACATGGAGAAAAATATACTCCCAAGTGGGCCCGACTGGTAAAATCACGGCACGATAACTTAAAAATAAAGACGACTTCAGATTGTTTTCTTTGTTTAAAAATAGAACAAGCATATTCTGAAATTGTACAAATCATAATCTTGTTGTTTTTTATTTTTGTTTTTTTTTACACTTACATGTTGCGTTTAATAGTATTCTATCTTTTTGTTGTCGTTATTTATACTTTCTGTCAGAATAATTGTATGTGAGTTATCACAAAACTTTGTGTTGCTATGAGTTCCCGGCGAGCAGACAAAAGCTGTCTCTGATCTTACCAATCAAAAGGCTTCTAAACCTCCACTGTGTAGGATGGGAAGCGACATGAAGGTGTCGGTTTCTTTGATGTATTGTAATCCACAGGAAGATTTTGTCTTGACCCGAGATCTACAAAGCGGAGAGAAAGCAGGACCTGACCCCCCTCCAGGCACCATTTCTTTGAACTGTTTTGTAACCAAAGGCGACGGCTGTTTACGACCCCCTTTCCTTTAGAAACAGCTGTTGCCATGTAATCAGGGAAAGTCCAAATAAAAGAGGAGGCGTACAATCTTTCGCCGGAGCGTGGTGGAAGACTGTACAAAAAGTACAGCCCAGACGTTTCTCCTCAATGAGCTAAATTGAATTCAGTCTCTGTTTAATTCCTTGCTTCTTTGTCTGTTTAATAGATGTCATCAGTGTTTGAACCTGACACTTTCTGAATAAGTTATGTGATATTGTTCATCAGTCAACACTGTTAATTTTCAATCTATCAAGATAAAAAAATAATTTCAAAATCAAATTACAGGATGTTATTTATGTAGTTTGATTTTACATATGTAGTATCATCTACAAAGATACAAAGAATTGCTATTGCGACATCTAGTGGACACATTTAGAACAGCAGTTTCTTTTATTTAAAAATTTCGGCTCATTTTTATACTTCGCAAACTCATCACGTGGGCCTCATAAAACCTGTTCGTTTTGACACCCCCGTTCTAAGGCATGTAGCCTAAAATGAGTTTAAAACTGGCAACAAGAACAATACTGTCAGCAGTGAAAACAACTCTCCTCATTCTCTAGGAGCACAGTTGTGTTTTCCTGACAAGTGTTGAGCATCACATTCCTCTGTGATGACCCTGAATCCGGGCGTCGATCGATACCACTGTATTTATAAACAGGCAAAACTAGCAACTCGGATTCCACGGCATGTTGGTAATTTACTGGATGTGTCACAAAAAGAAACTGCAGTCAATTCCCACCCCCTGGACGAAGAAGCCTCAACAGAAGATGAAAATCAATAGGCCCTCACTTTGCATTTCTGCTTAGCATGAATGCAGCTTCCCCCAAATAAAGCCTACAGTGTTTATTCATATGCTTCCATGCACCGCTACACCCTGCATGGTAATAACCGCCACCCCCACCACCCTTTCAGTACATTTACCACACGACATTCTTCTTGCAGGTCACATGCTAAATGCATGCCTAGAGAACTGCATGAACTACATCCCGTCATATATTCTGAGACTTTTTTGTTACATTTCTAGCAAAAAGATAACTTTTGCTTAAAATATGTCCAGTGAATGAATCATTTGTGGCACAAAGGAACTCACTTTGGAATAATTTCCAAGTGTTTCAAAGCTTATTTGAGGAGTTTTGATTCCCATACCACCGTCGTATTTTGGTACTCAGTGTTACAGTCCAACCTGTGGCAGACAGCCTCCTTGTCATGTCTGTGTAATCATGTTTTGTCTTAGTCATGTTTTGTTTAGTTTCTGGCTTTTTCACTCCCTTGTCTTGTCACCATAGTTACCCATTAGTTTCACCTGTCATGTCACGCACCTGTTTTGAGTCACGCACCTGTTGTTAATCATGTCTGTGTTATTTAAGCTTTCATTTTCTGTTGTTCGTCCTGGAGTCATAGCCTTTCTCACCCTGCTATCCTCGCGTTTCAAGCCCTGTTCACGATCCCATGCCACAGTAAGTTTGTTTATTAAGCCACAGTTAGTATTTTGTTTAATTGTTCATAGTTTCTGCCAATGTGCAAGTTTTGTGTTTTATAGTCTAGTTTTGTACCTCCGCCCCTGTGCGCGCTTTTTGTTTGATCCTTTCTTTGTAATTATAGTGTTAAATAAATCATGTACCCACCTTCAAGCCATGTCCGATCCAAATTCTCTTGCATCTTGGGAAAACAAAAACTCCACAGTCCAAGTCATGACATTATGACTCCAGCTAATCGCTTTCCCGCAAAGAATTTGGTCGAAGAAGGAAGTTGGGAGTCGTTAGGAGCCATGGCGGAGCGAGACCTGACGTGGGGGCCAAATGGGAAACTTATTCCTATTAGCTCCATTTGGTCCGAGGACGAGGCTGCGTCACCGCAATCCCGGAAGCGCCGCTCCAGACCGAGGACGTCAGGGAAGGCGAGCAGACCACACGCAGCGCTCCCGCAGGCTCCTCCCACTCCGGGCGGAAGCAGGCTGCTGCCAGCTCCGCAGCTCCAAAATGACGTCACAGACCAGGATTTTTTTTTCAACTCTTTTTCTTTTGATCACTCACCTCCAGCAAAAGACTCCAATCCCATGACCATGATTCAACACTACCAAAATATGATTTTGAACATTAGATCCTGTCAAGACAAGCCACCCAAATTTCATGCCCCGCCCCCCAGGACTCAAGTCACGCCCAAGTCACAAAAAAAATTTTTTTTTCACCCACAAAAACACAGGTACAAAAAAGACAATTTGGACAATTTAATGGGGAAGTTTCTGCCCTCCTCCGCCCACCCCTACAGAGAGTTCCAGACCGCAGGGAGCGCGTCTGGTATCCGCCCCTTGAGGGGGGGGGCTGGGGTCGGGGGCTGTGTTGGTGGGGTGGCTCGGCATCACCATGCCAAGCCACAGCCTCCAGCACGGCCGCCACCACCAGTCTTCCGACCTGTCAAGCCACAGCCTCCAGCACGACCGCCCTCACCAGTCTTCCGACCCGTCAAGCCACAGCCTCCAGCACGACCGCCCTCACCAGTCTTCCGACCTGCCAAGCCGCAACCCCCAGCTAGGCCACCTCCACCTGCTCCACGGCTAGCACCACGGCTAGCTGCTCCAAGGCTAGCACCACGGCTAGCTGCTCCAAGGCTAGCACCACGGCTAGCTGCTCCAAGGCTAGCACCTGCCGCTGCTCCAAGGCTAGCACCTGCCGCTGCTCCAAGGCTAGCACCTGCCGCTGCACCTCGGCTAGCACCTGTCGCTGCACCTCGGCTAGCACCTGTCGCTGCACCTCGGCTAGCACCTGTCGCCGCACCAAGGCTAGCACCAGCTCCACCACGCCTAGTTCCACGGCAGACTCCAGTACCCGCACCACGCCTAGCCGCATCATGCCAAGCTCCGGTACCAGCTCCACGCCGCCAAGCACTGCCAAGCCAAGACCAAGACCCTCCACGCCAAGTCCAAGACCCTCCACGCCAAGTCCAAGACCAACACCCTCCACGCCAAGTCCAAGACCAAGACCCTCCACGCCAAGTTCAAGACCAAGACCCTCCATGCCAAGACCAAGCCCCTCCATGCCTAGACCAAGACCCTCCATGCCTAGACCAAGACCCTCCATGCCAAGACCAAGACCCACACCAAGACCAAGACCAAGACCAAGACCAAGACCCACACCAAGACCAAGACAAAGACCCACACCAAGACAAAGACCCACACCAAGACAAAGACCCACACCAAGACCAAGACGAAGACCCGCCATGCCAAGACCAAGACCCGCCATGCCAAGACCAAGACCCGCCATGCCAAGACCTAGACCAAGACCCGCCATGCCAAGACCAAGACCCACGCCGAGTTTCGCCGCCTGACGTGCCACGCCGAGCTTCCACGCCTGCAAAGATGACGACGCGCCTGTCTCCTCGTCGGCCACGGATATGGCCGCTACCTGGTCGCCCGCCACGCCAAGTGCGCCCACCTCCCAGTCGGCCACGGATGTGGCCTGTCCCGGGTCGCCCACCTCGCCTGCTGCATCGGCGTTCCACTCGCCGCCGCCACATGACTATGCCTCGATGGATTCAGGGCCACTTGGGCTGGCGACCCACCGCCATGTCCCCCTCCCGCCCTCCCATGACTCTTGTTAAGTTTTTTCTTGGACATCTGGGATCTGTCCGTAAGGGGGGAGTTCTGTCATGTATGTGTAATCATGTTTTGTCTTAGTCATGTTTTGTTTAGTTTCTGGCTTTTTCACTCCCTTGTCTTGTCACCATAGTTACCCATTAGTTTCACCTGTCATGTCACGCACCTGTTTTGAGTCACGCACCTGTTGTTAATCATGTCTGTGTTATTTAAGCTTTTCATTTTCTGTTGTTCGTCCTGGAGTCATAGCCTTTCTCACCCTGCTATCCTCGCGTTTCAAGCCCTGTTCACGATCCCATGCCACAGTAAGTTTGTTTATTAAGCCACAGTTAGTATTTTGTTTAATTGTTCATAGTTTCTGCCAATGTGCAAGTTTTGTGTTTTATAGTCTTGTTTTGTACCTCCGCCCCTGTGCGCTCTTTTTGTTTAATCCTTTCTTTGTAATTATAGTGTTAAATAAATCATGTACCCACCTTCAAGCCATGTCCGATCCAAATTCTCTTGCATCTTGGGAAAACAAAAACTCCACAGTCCAAGTCATGACACTCCTCACATGTTTGAAAGGCAATTGTACGGTTCTAAAACTACTACAGGCCTACTGAAACCCACTACTACCGACCACGCAGTCTGATAGTTTATATATTATATATGATGAAATCTTAACATTGCAACACATGCCAATACGGCCGGGTTAGCTTACTAAAGTGCAATTTTAAATTCCGCGCGGAATATCCTGCTGAAAACGTCTCGGTATGATGACGTCAGCGCGTGACGTCACAGATTGTAGAGGACATTTTGGGACAGCATGGTGGCCAGCTATTAAGTCGTCTGTTTTCATCGCAAAATTCCACAGTATTCTGGACATCTGTGTTGGTGAATCTTTTGCAATTTGTTCAATGAACAATGGAGACAGCAAAGAAGAAAGCTGTAGGTGGGAAGCGGTGTATTGCGGCCGACTGCAGCAACACAAACACAGCCGGTGTTTCATTGTTTACATTCCCGGAAGATGACAGTCAAGCTTTACCATTGGCCTGTGGAGAACTGGGACAACAGAGAATCTTACAAGGAGGACTTTGAGTTGGATGCGCAGACGCGGTACTGTGAGTACGCATGCAGCTGCGGCTTCCAAACATTTGATCGCTTGCCCGTACGTGTGTGCCGCTATGTGCATGTCACGTACGTAACTTTGGGGACTTTGGGGAAATATATGTGCTGTATGAACTTTGGGGAGGTGAACGGTACTTTGGGCTGTGGGATTGAGTGTGTTGTGCAGGTGTTTGAGTTGTATTGGCGGGTTGTATGGACGGGAGGGGGGAGGTGTTTGTTATGCGGGATTAATTTGTGGCATATTAAATATAAGCCTGGTTGTGTTGTGGCTAATAGAGTATATATATATGTCTTGTGTTTATTTACTGTTTTAGTCATTCCCAGCTGACTATCAGGTCCCACCCGCCTCTCACAGCATCTTCCCTATCTGAATCGCTCCCACTGCCCTCCAGTCCTTCACTCTCACTTTCTTCATCCACAAATCTTTCATCCTCGCTCAAATTAATGGGGAAATCGTCGCTTTCTCGGTCCGAATCGCTCTCGCTGCTGGTGGCCATGATTGTAAACAATGTGCAGATGTGAGGAGCTCCACAACCTGTGACGTCACGCTACTCGTCTGCTACTTCCGGTACAGGCAAGGCTTTTTTATCAGCGACCAAAATCGCTTTCAGCAAAAATATGGCAATATCGCGAAATGATCAAGTATGACACATAGAATGGACCTGCTATCCCCGTTTGAATAAGAAAATCGCATTTCAGTAGGCCTTTAAGCCTATGTGTCTTGATATAACGTGTGTTGTTAATTGGTGTTATATCCAGGGGCGCAGATCCAAATTCTGGACCACCATTCACAGGACTCAAGGGTGTACACACAAACACTTGTTTACAGATGTTTAGAGGCACTAAAAACACATTATTGCATGTATTTAGTCGAAACTACCTTTTTAAAACAGTAATTGTATCTATTTCTTTTAAATATGGTATCCAAAACATACACTATATTGCCAAAAGTATTTGGCCAGCCATCCAAATAATCAGAATCAGGTGTCCTAATCACTTCAGGTGTATAGAATCAAGCACCACAAACATTTGTGAAAGAATGGGCCGCTCTCAGGAGCTCAGTGATTTCCAGCGTGGAACTGTCATAGGATGCCATCTGTGCAACAAATCCAGTCGTGAAATTTCCACGCTCCTAAATATTCCGAAATCCACTGTCGGCTTGTTTATAAGAAAATCGAAGAGTTTGGGAACAACAGCAACTCAGCCAACAAGTGGTAGGCCACGTAAACTGACAGAGAGGGGTCAGCGGATGCTGAAGCGCATAGTGCAAAGACTTTCTGCACAGTCAGTTGCTACAGAGCTCCAAACTTCATGTGAGCTTCCAATTAGCCCACGTACAGTACGCAGAGAGCTTCATGGAATGGGTTTCCATGGCCGAACAGCTGTATCTAAGCCATACATCACCAAGTCAAATGCAAAGCGTCGGATGCAGTGGTGTAAAGCACGTCGCCACTGGACTCTAGAGCAGTGGAGACGCCTTCTCTGGAGTGATGAATCACGCTTTTCCATCTGGCAATATGATGGACGAGTCTGGGTTTGGAGGTTCCCAGGAGAACGGTACATTTCGGACTGCACTGTGTCGAGTGTAAAATTTGGTGGAGGAGGAATTATGGTGTAGGGTTGTTTTTCAGCCCCCTTAGTTCCCATGAAAGGAACTTTGAATGCTCTAGGATACCACAACCTTTTAGACAATTCCATGCTCCCAACCTTGTGGGAACAGTTTGGAGCGGGCCCCTTCCTCTTCCAACATGACTGTGCACCAGTGCACAAAGCAAGGTCCATAAAGACATGTATGCCAGTGTCTGGTGTGGATGAACTTGACTGGCCTGCACAGAGTCCTGACCTAAACCCGATAGAACACCTTTGGAATGAATTAGAACGAAGACTGAGAGCCAGGCCTTCTCGACCAACATCAGTGTGTGACCTCACCAATGCACTTTTGGAAAAATTGGTCAAAAATTCCTATAAACATACTCCGCAACCTTGTGGACAGCCTTCCCAGAAGATTTGAAGCTGTAATAGGTGCAAAAGGTGGACATCATATTGAACCCTATGGGTTAGGAATGAGATGGCACTTTAAATTCATATGTGGCCAAATACTTTTGGCAATATGGTGTATCTACAGTAGATAAAACCATCCTAAATGAAAAAATGTTGTGGCAAAAAATTAAATATAGAGTGGACATAATATAATAGGAAAAAATATGCATAACCTGTCAATATTTACTTAAATATGATTATACATATGTCAAATGTTCCTTTACTTCAGAGTGTAAAGTCAAGATGAGCTAATTTACCAAGGATTATCATCAGTGGGTAATATTAATAATCATTATAATACACCATTATTATTATGATTACCTTAATATTAGTGTATATCCTGGGTTTTAAGGCTCTCCCTGTCTTTAAAACCTTTCTAAATTTAACCGAGGGTCCTTGAACGCACCACAGTTATGTGCGCACAATGCAACTTGCACATAACTTTCTCCTATGCTGCCACAGATATATTTATTATATTTCAACCTTACTTCTTTCACCTCATCCTTGTTCCAAAATGTAAGTGCACACTTAAATGCGAGTTTTCATGGTGTCTAAGACGTCTGTGGTGAGTGGAGCGTTCCACTATCCAGGTGGAACGGACCAATTTGCATTTTTATGACGGGGGACTTGGTAGCCTCAGACGTTCTTAATTAGGTTCAAGCAACCTTAATATTGAACTATCACGCCCATTTTAATTTTATATTAGCATTTTACAACATTGTTTTTTTTTTAACGAACATATTTATAAGTTAGTTTTTTTCTCACCTGGTTTCTCCTTGCTTGGGGGTTTAAGGGGGTTTATGGGGGCGGGTGGGGACTATTTGAGCCTGGGGTTGGACTTATGTAATGAGGGCGCGAGACGCTGTTTTAAATGTGAAGCACTTTGTGCTACATTCTGAAAAATGCTATACAAATATATATTATTGAAGCAACATTTATTGTTACGTTATAATATATTTAGCACACCCCACAGGGCTGAGGATTTCCCATTAGTTGCATAACTTGGGTCTTTATCATTTGGGTCTCCAGATCACCTTGCTTTTTTACCATGAATTGATTAAAGTGGACCCCGACTTAAACAAGTTGAAAAAGTTATTCGGGTGTTACCATTTAGTGGTCAATTGTACGGAATATGTACTGTACTGTGCAATCTACTAATAAAAGTTGAAATCAATCAATCAAAGACCTAAATGGGTATTGGGTGGGTAGATTTATATATGAAGTGTATTGTACTGTATTTTGTATATTATATGATGGTGTACAGTACAGGCCAGAAGTTTGGACACACCTTTTCTTTATTTTCATGACTATTTACATTGTCGATTGTCACTGAAGGCATGTCAATGAACATGTGGAGTTATGTACTTAACAAAAAGAGGTGAAATAACTGAAAACATGTTTTTAATATTCTAGTTTCTTCAAAATAGCCACCCTTTGCTCCGATAACTGCTTTGCACAATCTCGGCATTCTCTTGATGAGCTTCAAGCACACCTGTGAAGTGAAAACCCTTTCAGGTGACTACCTCTTGAAGCTCATGGAGAGAATGCCAAGAGTGTGCGAAAAAGTAATCAGAGCAAAGGGTGGCTATTTTGAAGAAACGAGAATATAAAACATGTTTTCAGTTATTTCAGCTTTTTTTGTTAAGTACATAACTCCACATGTGTTCATTCAGAGTGTTGATGCCTTCAGTGACAATCTACAAACCCCGTTTCCATATGAGTTGGGAAATTGTGTTAGATGAAAATATACATGGAATACAATTATTTGCAAATCATTTTCAACCCATATTCAGTTGAATATGCTACAAAGACAACATATTTGATGTTCAAACTGATAAACTTTTTTTTTTTTCAAATAATCATTAACTTTAGAATTTGATGCCAGCAACACGTGACAAAGAAGTTGGGAAAGGTGGCAATAAATACTGATAAAGTTGAGGAATGCTCATCAAACACTTATTTGGAACATCCCACAGGTGAACAGGCAAATTGGGAACAGGTGGGTGCCACGATTGGGTATAAAAATAGATTCCATGAAATGCTCAGTCATTTACAAACAAGGATGGGGTGAGGGTCACCACTTTGTCAACAAATGCGTGAGCAAATTGTTGAACAGATTAAGAAAAACCTTTCTCAACCAGCTATTGCAAGGAATTTAGGGATTTCACCATTTACGGTCCGTAAAATCATCAAAGGGTTCAGAGAATGTGGAGAAATCACTGCACGTAAGCAGCTAAGCCCGTGACCTTCGATCCCTCAGGCTGTACTGCATCAACAAGCGACATCAGTGTGTAAAGGATATCACCACATGGGCTCAGGAACACTTCAGAAACCCACTGTCAGTAACTACAGTTGGTCGTTCCATCTGTAAGTGCAAGTTAAAACTCTCCTATGCAAGGCGAAAACCGTTTATCAACAACACCCAGAAACGCCGTCGGCTTCGCTGGGCCTGAGCTCATCTAAGATGGACTGATACAAAGTGGAAAAGTGTTCTGTGGTCTGACGAGTCCACATTTCAAATTGTTTTTGGAAATTGTGGGCGTCGTGTCCTCCGGACCAAAGAGGAAAAGAACCATCCGGATTGTTATAGGCGCAAAGTTCAAAAGCCAGCATCTGTGATGGTATGGGGGTGTATTAGTGCCCAAGACATGGGTAACTTACACATCTGTGAAGGCGCCATTAATGCTGAAAGGTACATACAGGTTTTGGAGCAACATATGTTGCCATCCAAGGAACGTTACCATGGACGCCCCTGCTTATTTCAGCAAGACAATGCCAAGCCACGTGTTACATCAACGTGGCTTCATAGTAAAAGAGTGCGGGTACTAGACTGGCCTGCCTGTAGTCCAGATCTGTCTCCCATTGAAAATGTGTGGCGCATTATGAAGCCTAAAATACCACAACGGAGACCCCCGGACTGTTGAACAACTTAAGCTGTACATCAAGCAAGAATGGGAAAGAATTCCACCTGAGAAGCTTCAAAATGTGTCTCCTCAGTTCCCAAATGTTTACTGAGTGTTGTTAAAAGGAAAGGCCATGTAACACAGTGGTGAACATGCCCTTTCCCAACTATTTGGCACGTATTGCAGCCATGAAATTCTAAGTTAATTATTATTTGCAAAAAAAAAAAAAAGTTTATGAGTTTGAACATCAAATATCTTGTCTTTGTAGTGCATTCAATTGAATATGGGTTGAAAAGGATTTGCAAATCATTGTAGTCCGTTTATATTTACATCTAACACAATTTCCCAACTCATATGGAAACGGGGTTTGTACAATGTAAATAGTCATGAAAATAAAGAAAACACATTGAATGAGAAGATGTGTCCTAACTTTTGGCCTGTACTGTATATTTTAATTGTGGGTCCCTATCCATAAACTGTACGCTTCTAGGGATTAGCCTTTTGCAGAACGAACTCTGATATTGACAAAATAAACAATAATGTCATATAAAATTGTCTGTAAATAAATAAATACAAATAAATAAATACACATTTAGGTGTGCTCGGTGCCTCCATACAAACCCTACTTACCCCTCCTCTTTGACACCTCTGGTTAGATCAATAACATTAGAATTGGATGTCCAATTAAGAATAAAAGCCACTGTGTGTTTGCAGTTCGTAGGGAATCAATAATGATTTGCAGGTTGTGCCGCTTGTCCTGTTTAATTCTGCATAGCTGCCATTTGTCGGAAGGGGGGGTGTGATGATGATGGCCGTGGTCCAGGACTAAGCAAAAATCAAACTCCTCTGCCACTGGCGCTAATGCTAATGACGATATTGCAAAACGGAGGTCGGATGGAGCGCCGCTCGCCTCCGATGTATTTGCATGGCGAACCCTGCGACAGGGCAGGGAAGCGGGGGGTAAAAAAAAAGCCAATTATTTTCTCTCAGTGCTGCTGTCAGGTAACGTGAAAGCGGCTGTCCCGCTGCAGGATACCCAACGCTTGGCATCTCATCCATTAGCCTCGCCCTGCCTCTGCTATCTATTACTGTCATTTGCATAATTTTATGAAGGTGGCAAATGGGGATCATCCGTTTCCTTCACCGGTAAGTTGAATAGAGCCTTCAAAGCAGCAAGAAACAACAAGGGAAGAGAACAAATATAGGTGACCAGAGATGATGCACTAGCTGTTCAAAGTTGGTACCCGGGGTGGACCACTCATCTGTGCATCAGTCGGGGATGTCTCTGCGCTGCTGACTTGTCTCCACTCAAGATGACCCCCTGCTGGCCCCACTTTGGACTGGACTCTCACACTATTAACTAGATCCACTCCACGTCCATTGCACCGGTCGCCCAGGGTGGCGCGGGGTGGGGGTCCCCACATCTGCGGTCCCCTCCAAGGTTTCTCATTGTATCCCATTGGGTTGAGTTTTTTCTTGCCCTGATGTGAGATCTGAGCCGAGGATGTCGTTGTGGCTTGTGCAGCCCTTTGAGACACTTGTGATTAAAGGCCTACTGAAATGCGATTTTCTTATTTAAACGGGGATTCGCAGGTCCATTCTATGTGTCATACTTGATCATTTCCCGATATTGCCATATTTTTGCTGAAAGGATTTAGTAGAGAACATCGACGATAAAGTTCGCAACTTTTGGTCGCTGATAAAAAAAAAAGCCTTGCCTGTACCGGAAGTAACAGACGAGTAGCGTGACGTCACAGGTTGTGGAGCTCCTCACATCTGCACATTGTTTACAATCATGGCCACCAGCAGCGAGAGCGATTCGGACCGTGAAAGCGACGATTTCCTCATTAATTTGAGCGAGGATGAAAGATTCGTGGATGAGGAAAGTGAGAGTGAAGGACTAGAGGGCAGTGGGAGCGATTCAGATAGGGAAGATGCTGTGAGAGGCGGGTGGGACCTGATATTCAGCTGGGAATGACTAAAACAGTAAATAAACACAAGACATATATATACTCTATTAGCCACAACACAACCAAGCTTATATTTAATATGCCACAAATTAATCCCGGATAACAAACACCTCCCCCCTCCCGTCCATATAACCCGCCAATACAACTCAAACACCTGCACAACACACTCAATCCAACAGTCCAAAGTACCGTTCACTTCCCCAAAGTTCATACAGAACATATATTTCCCCAAAGTCCCCAAAGTTGCGTACGTGACATGCACATAGCGGCACGCACGTACGGGCAAGCCATCAAATGTTTGGAAGCCGCAGCTGCATGCGTACTCACGGTACCGCGTCTGCGCATCCAACTCAAAATCCTCCTGGTAAGAGTCTCTGTTGTCCCAGTTCCCCACAGGCCATAGGTAAAGCTTGACTGTCATCTTCCGGGAATGTAAACAATGAAACACTGGCTGTGTTATCCGGCACACCAGTCAAGGGGTGCATTCTACGGCGGGGGTGCGTTATCCAGCACAACACCTGCCACAATACACCGCTTCCCGCCTACAGCTTTCTTCTTTGCTGTCTCCATTGTTCTTTGAACAAATTGCAAAAGATTCACCAACACAGATGTCCAGAATACTGTGGAATTTTGCGATGAAAACAGACGACTTAATAGCTGGCTACCATGCTGTCCCAAAATGTCCTCTACAATCCGTGACGTCACGCGCTGACGTCATCATACCGAGACGTTTTCAGCAGGATATTTCGCGCAAAATTTAAAATTGCACTTTAGTAAGCTATTGGCATGTGTTGCAATGTTAAGATTTCATCATTGATGTATAAACAATCAGACTGCGTGGTCGGTAGTAGTGGGCTTCAGTAGGCCTTTAAGGGCTGTATATAATAAACATTGATTGATTGATTGAACAACAGCGGGGACGAGGAAACAAAGGTCAATGCTGTGATTTTCTTCCCCTCTTTAAGGATGATAGCAGGGTTGGACTCACAATTATTAACTTACAATTTGTTGCTAAAGGGCTAAATAATCCTATTTTGTATAAAATGTCAATGCAAAGTTGTGTGTTCCGCTGTTTTTAACAGCCTACTGCTAGTCAAAGATCCTCTATATCAGCGGTATGGAAGTACCACCTCAGAAAATACTTGGCTCTCCAAGTACCTGTCAAGAAGGGGACTATGGGGTGTTTTGTTTTCCCGGAATGCAAAGGAAAGTTGGAGCAGGCAAGGTGTGAAGGTAAGGACATATTTTATTATTACTATAAAAAACGAACAAAAGGCCGAAGTACAACAACTTGGCTAATGAAACAAAAACTTGCACAAAGGCAGAAACTATGAACATGAAGCAAAACTCTCTAACTGTGACATGAAAAAACAAAACGTACGTGGCATGGCAAAAAGCATAACTCTGAACAGGCATGAGTATCAGAAGTAGCATGGCATGAAGTGAGCAGAGGTAATGTCGCCAGACCGACTAACTGAAAAAGACAGGCTTAAATAACAGTGACATGATGAACACAGCTGTGTGGGTCCAAACGTGGAACAGGTGAAACTAATGGTTGCTATGGTGACAAAACAAGGGAGGGAAAAAGCAGGGACCAAAAAGAGTCCAAAACCAAACCGAACATAACCAAAACAAAACATGATCACACAGACATGACAGTACCACCATAATTACCACACACAATACAATAGTGCAGTAGGTCTAAGGCTATGTCTACACTAAGCCAGATAACCCCTTAAACCAATAATTATTTAGCCTAAGCCCCCGTTTCAGCCACACTAAAGTCCCCTCCTCGGACAATATTTTACACGGGTAAGTGCGCCGTCTATTTCTTGAATCTCCGGCTCTTAGTTTTGTATGGACTTACTGATCGTTTACAAACTGAGTTCAGAGAAGAAGTGACGCCAGAAAGACCGCGGCCCACACAGGAAGTGACGTCAGAAAGAATGTGCCACAGTCAGCTTCCTAATAAAGCGGTTTCGTAACTCGGAGCTAACCACTGGAAATATGGAGGCGAGTCATCCAGACATGCCCGTGTTTCTCCTTCCGACTGTACAGACGCTTGTGGAAATCACACATGAATACCTTAAGAGAAAGCGATTGCAGCTATTTGGGATACAACACATCTCAGACGGCAAGAGAACTTTCCAATATCCAGGTCAGCTGTGATTCTACTAAGCGTAAATTTTTGTCCATTTGTCGAAGGAGAGACAACGAGAATGCGGGCTCCCGTGGATGTGATAAAAAAGGTAGTGTGTGCTTTGTATTACTTGGCCGTAGAGTGAAACCTACGGAAAACGGAGAATGCTTTTGGACTGGCAAAGCAGACTGTATCAGTTATTGTCCGCCATGTATGTCACGGACTCAACGTCTAGGTCCAGAGTATATAAAGTCACCAAAAACGAACGGGCAATGAAGGTGAAGGCAAAAGAGTGAGGAGTGTCCTGACCAGATATCTAGATCCCTAGATTGATTGATGTAAAATGTTCTTTATCACATTGTTTACTTTTACATTTTGATTAATTTATGATGGCTCAGGTGTGATTCACTACAATAGGGCCCCACAGCACACTGGATTTAAATATCACAACTCGAGATGTCCGGTAATATCGGGCTGCCGATATTATTTAAAATGTGATATCGGAAATTATCGGTATCGGTTTCAAAAAGTAAAATTTATGACTTTTAAAAACGCCGCTGTGTACACGGGCGTAGGGAGAAGTAGACAGCGCCAATAAAGCTTAAAGGAAATGCCTTTGCCTGCCAGCCCAATCACATAACACCTACGGCTTTTCACACACACAAGTGAATGCAAGGCATACTTGGTCAACAGCCATACAGGTTACACTGGGGGTATAAACAACTTTAACACTGTTACAAATATACGCCACACTGTGAACAAGAATGACACACATTTTGGGAGAACATCCGCACCGTAACACAACATAAACACAACAGAACAAATACCCAGAACCCCTTGCAGCACTAACTCTTCCGGGACGCTACAATATACACCCCCCCCACCCCCAAAACCCACCCCAACCCCGCCGCCCTCAACCTCCTCATGCTCTCTCAGGGAGAGCATGTCCCAAATTCCAAACTGCTGTTTTGAGGCATGTTAAAAAAAATAGTGCACTTTGTGACTTCAATAATAAATATGGCAGTGACATGTTGGCATTTTTTTTCCATAACTTGAGTTGATTTATTTTGGAAAACCTTGTTACATTGTTTAATGTAAATGTAACTATAATGGTAACAAATAAAACCATACTTTCAACTAGAGATGTCCGATAATATCGGACTGCCGATATTATCGGCTGATAAACGCTTTAAAATGTATTATCGGAAATTATCGGTATCGGTTTCAAAAAGTAAAAAAAAAAGTGGTACACAGACGTAGGGAGAAGTACAGAGCGCCAACAAACCTTAAAGGCACTTCCTTTGCGTGTCAGCCCAATCACATAATACCTACGGCTTTTCACACACACAAGTGAATGCAAGTCAAACTTGGTCAACAGCCATACAGGTCACACTGAGGGTGGCCGTATAAACAACTTTAACACTGTTACAAATATGCACCACACTGTGAACCCACACCAAACAAGAATGACAAACACATTTCGGGAGAACATCCGCACCGAAACACAACATAAACACAACAGAACAAATACCCAGAACCCCTTGCAGCACTAACTCTTCCGGGACGTTACAATATACACCACCAGCTACCGCCTACCCCCCACCTCAACCCCGCCCACCTCAACCTCCTCATACTCTCTCAGTGAGAGCATGTCCCAAATTCCATGCTGCTGTTTTGAGGCATGTTAAAAAAATAATGCACTTTGTGACTTCAATAATAAATATGGCAGTGCCATGTTGGCATTTTTTTTCCATAACTTGAGTTGATTTATTTTGGAAAACCTTGTTACATTGTTTAATGTATCACAACAAAATTAGGCATAATAATGTGTTAATTCCATGACTGTATATATCGGTATCGGTTGATATCGGAATCGGTAATTAAGAGTTGGACAATATCGGAATATCGGATATCGGCAAAAAAGCCATTATCGGACATCTCTAGAGGGGATACATTATGGTCATCTACATAGAGTAGAAAGGTATTTTTGATAAACTCCTTGTGTTGCATCCCATTGCATTTTCACAATGCCACTGAATGTGACGCCCCCTTCTATTCCTCTCTGTGAAAAGAATGCCAAACAAAAGAGAGAGAGGGCGCGGGCGAACAAAAGGCTGCAGAGGAAGTTGTGCGGCATTCATTTAGTGTCAGGCATCTGCTTTTTTTTTTTTTATTGCAACCTGATGGCTTTGCTCCTACCGGGGTGCCAGCAGGCAATCACCTCTTTATCACATGGCAATTATCCGCGTAGCGCCGCTCTGTGACTCTCAGCACTGTCACATGTGAACCCCCGGCCCAGGATGGAGATGGAGACAAAGGGAGTGTAAAGTGGAGGATAAAGGGAAGAGGAGGCGGGGTCAAAGAAGACAGTGAATGGGGGCTCAAGGGTCCAATTTGTTAGCGAGTAAGCTGCGCGAGCGCCGAAATATTCTAATGGCATCTCTCATGCACTTTGTAACGTGTGCTCAAGCGCAGAGAAACCAGGTCACTGCACACACGCCGGCGTCACTTCCTGTTGAGGAATGAACGCCCTCCAACACGGGGAGATGTTTCCTGATGCCAGTTTACAGTCGCCCTGCCCTCCCTCTCATCCGCCCACACGCCGTCACTATTAGCAGCCGCCTAAAGAGTCTCCTCTCTTCTCCTTTATCTCGTTCTGGCTCAGGCTGGATACTCTTCTGAGAGAAAAAAAAAAAAAAAAAAAAAAAAAAAAGGGGATCCTGCTGCTTGGCCAATACCGTAAAAGAAAAGGGGGAATCGTGCTCTAACAGTAACACCACAAACGTGGCAGACATGCCTCTTAGACCAGGGGTCCCCAAACTTTTTGACTCGGGGGCCGCATTGGGTTAAAACTATGTATATATATATATATATATATATATATATATATATATATATATGTACACATATATATATATATATATATATATATATATATACTGTATATATATATACATATACATATATATACAGTATATATATACAGTATATATATATATATATATATATATATATATATATATATATATATATATATATATATATATATATATATATATATATATATATATATATATAAAAATAAATATATATATATATATATATATTGCCAAAAGTTTTTGGCCACCTGCCTTGACTCACACATGAACTTGAAGTGCCATCCCATTCCTAACCCATAGGGTTCAATATGATGTCGGTCCACCTTTTGCAGCTATTACAGCTTCAACTCTTCTGGGAAGGCTGTCCACAAGGTTGCGGAGTGTGTTTATAGGAATTTTCCACCATTCTTCCAAAAGCGCATTGGTGAGGTCACACAGAAAGCCTGGCTCTCAGTCTCCGTTCTAATTCATCCCAAAGGTGTTCTATCGGGTTCAGGTCAGGACTCTGTGCAGGCCAGTCAAGTTCATCCACACCAGACTCTGTCATCCATGTCTATATGGACCTTGCTCATGTTGGAAGAGGAAGGGGCCCGCTTCAAACTGCTCCCACAAGGTTGGGAGCATGGAATTGCCCAAAATGTTTTGGTATTCTGGAGCATTCAAAGTTCCTTGCACTGGAACTAAGGGGCCAAGCCCAACTCCTGAAAAACAACCCCACACCATAATTCCTCCTCCACCAAATTTCACACTCGGAAATGTTCCAATCTCCTGGCAACCTCCAAACCCAGACTCGTCCATCATAAATTTCACGACTGGATTTGTTGCACAGGTGGCATCCTATGACAGTTCCAGGCTGGAAATCACTGCGCTCCTGAGAGCGGCTTCGGAGACACCGTTTACAAAACCTTTCGCACCGGTATACACCTGCATCTAATCGTCAGGTGCGGCTAATAAACAAATATTTATTTGTTCTAAAATTTGGTGGGTGCTGCTCAAATACCAGTGCGCTCAATTGCCCAGAAACTGAGGTATATTGTATCAGATATTATTAGGTCAATCAGTATAAAATAAACCCCAGCTGGATTTTAGATACAACTGTTTGCACGTTTATGAGCAAATAAATAACCTACATTTAAATAAAGCATTTTCAAAATTTCACAATAAAATGTTATTTGTGCTGAAAGTTTTTTTTTTTTTTCTTTTAAGTTATTTGAATTAAGTAATTTACTGTAATTAATCATGAACAATCACAATTCAAAAGTGTAAATAAGCTGATTAAAAAACAACAACACTTTTGACAGCACTTATCTTTAGCTGTGTTTGCTGACTGGCTGAGCAATAATAACCAATAGTAATGTAGCGGTCAACTGTAGTTACTAACAGTGGTTTTCTGAAATGTTCCTGAGCCCATGTGGTGATATCCTTTACACACTGATGTCGCTTTTTGATGCAGTACCGCCTGAGGGATCGAAGGTCACGGGGGCATGCCGCTTACGTGGCAGTGATTTCTCCAGATTCTCTGAACCTTTTGATGATATTACGGACCGTAGATGGTGAAATCCCTACATTCCTTGCAATAGCTCGTGGAGAAATGTTGTTCTTAAACGGTCCGACAATTTGCTCACACGTTTGTTCACAAAGTGGTGACCCTCGCCTCGTCCTCGTTTGTGAATGACTGAGCATTTCATGGAAGCTGCTTTTATACCCAATCATGGCACCCACCTGTTCCCAATTAGCCTCTTCACCCGTGGGATGTTCCGAATAAGTGTTTGCCACTTGTGCCAGCTTTTTTTGAAACCTGTTACAGGCATCCAATTCCAAATAACCTACATTATGTCATGTCTGTGATCATGTTTTGTTTAGTTATGTTTTGCTTGGTTTTTGGATAGTTTTTAGTTGTCTTCACTCCCTTGCTTTGTCACCATAGTAACCATTAGTTTCACCTGGTTCACATCCTCATGTGACGCACCTGTCTCACGTTTTCACATTTTGAGTCACGCACCTGTTTTCACTAATCATGTCACCAGTATTTAAGCTTTTCATTTTCTGTTGGTCGGCCTGGCGACATCACATTCATGCTCTGCACTGTTGACACGCTGCTTACTCTGTCCAGGTCATAATTTCATGCTGCTCTTTTCTTGCCACATAAGTTTTTTGTATATTCAAGCCACTGTTTTGTACCTCCGCTGTGCTTTTTTCCATAGCTCTGCCTTTGTGCGAGTTTTGTTTTATTAGCCAAGTTTGTTCCCCGCCTTGTGCGCGCCTTTTGTTCATACTTTTTTATAAACTTTTATTAAATTGTGTATTTAACTTCACGCCATGTCCGGTCCAAATCATTTGCACCATGGGAAAACAAACCACGCCAAAGTCCAAGTCTTGACACATTCAAGTACAGCATTTTCAAATGTTCACAATAAAATTGAACTTGTGCTGAAATTGTTTTTTTTTTAAGTTATTTTGAATTACGTAATTTACTGTAATTAATCATGATCAATCACAATTCAAAAGTGTAATTAAAGGGGAACATTATCACAATTTCAGAAGGGTTAAAACCATTAAAAATCAGTTCCCAGTGGCTTCTTTTATTTTTTGAAGTTTTTTTCAAAATTTTACTCATCACGCAATATCCCTAAAAAAAGCTTCAAAGTGCCTGATTTTAACCATCGTTATATACACCTGTCCATTTTCCTGTGACGTCACATAGTGATGCCAACACAAACAAACATGGCGCATCAAACAGCAAGCTATAGCGACATTAGCTCGGATTCAGACTCGGATTTCAGCGGCTTAAGCGATTCAACAGATTACGCATGTATTGAAACGGATGGTTGTAGTGTGGAGGCAGGTAGCAAAAACGAAATTGAAGAAGAAACTGAAGCTATTGAGCCATATCGGTTTGAACCGTATGCAAGCGAAACCGACGAAAACGACACGACAGTCAGCGACACAGGAGAAAGCGAGGACGAATTTCGGCGATCGCCTTCTAACCAACGATTGGTATGTGTTTGTTTGGCATTAAAGGAAACTTAACAACTATGAACTAGGTTCACAGCATATGAAATACATTTGGCAACAACATGCACTTTGAGAGTGCAGACAGCCCAATTTTCATCAATTAATATATTCTGTAGACATACCCTCATCCGCGCTCTTTTCCTGAAAGCTGATCTGTCTAGTTTTGGAGTTGATGTCAGCAGGCCAGGGAAGCTAGGGTCGATATTCGTCTCTTGATCAGCTTCGGTGGCATAAGGGACGGTGTGAGCCAAGACATCCAGGGGGTTTAGCTCGCTCGTCTGCGGGAACAAACTGCCGCCATTGCTTGCCGTGCTACCGAGGTCCTTTGTCCCTGAATTGCTCACACACTCCGGCAGATTCAATGGGGGTCTGGCGGCAGATTTCTTTGACTTTATCGTTGGAAATGCATCTGCTTTGAGTGTCGCAGGATATCCACACATTCTTGCCATCTCTGTCGTAGCATAGCTTTCGTCGGTAAAGTGTGCGGAACAAACGTCCAATTTCTTGCCACTTTCGCATCTTTGGGCCACTGGTGCAACTTGAATCCGTCCCTGTTCGTGTTGTTACACCCTTCGACAACACACCGACGAGGCATGATGTCTCCAAGGTACGGAAAACAGTCGAAAAAACGGAAAATAACAGAGCTGATTTGACTTGTAATATGTTTGACAAAATGGTGGATTGCTTCCCGATGTGACGTCACGTTGTGACGTCATCGCTCCGAGGGCGAATAATAGTAAGGCGTTTAATTCGCCAAAATTCACCCATTTAGAGTTCGGAAATCGGTTAAAAAAATATATGGTCTTTTTTCTGCAACATCAAGGTATATATTGACGCTTACATAGGTCTGATGATAATGTTCCCCTTTAAGCTGATAAAAAAAAAACCCAACAACAACACATTCGACAGCACTAATCTTTAGCTGTGTTTGCTGATTGGCTGAGCAATACTAAACAATAGTAAGGTAGGGTAAGTAAATATTGTTGCTGGCTTATTAGAAATAGTACAAATATAAGAATTTAATGTGACACTTGAGTAAGCCATACTGTAAAAAATGTCGATACAAGATGCAGTTATGACTGTTTTTATGGTGTAACTATTACAGCTCAATAGGTATAGTATGGATGTATGGAAGCATGGCCGGTATGGCTTGCCACCTTACAGTATGGTGTTGTATTTGATGAAATCACCTTTTTGCAAATGGAATGTCTCCTGTCAGAGATTGCCAGCGTCTGCATCCATCAAAACAGTTTGGTCAGTGATGCACCCCAACCCACTCCCGTCCACACGCCATACAAAGATATCACCCACCCACCCAGCCTGCATCTTCCTCCTCCTGGTTTGACTAAAATCCAATTTACTGGCTGTCAACTCAACTCTATAATCCTATCCACAGCTGTAGTGGAGAGGTAGCGCTTTGGCGTACTCTCCGCTCACAGCGACAGTACAGTTGATACGTGGACGCCGCCTCCCCTCCCTTTTTGGCCAGGATGTATGGAGCGTGGGCTGCGGTGTGCCTTTTTGGAGATAAAGGCCTCGTCAATGTTGTGCGCGCTTTATCTCGCGCGCAAAGACGCATCCAACAGATCACTTCTGCACTTTCCCTGTGGCGACTTGGGGAATCGCCGTGCGTGCACGCAACTGGCGCCGGAGGCTAATCCTCGGAAGAGCGTAAGCTATACTCCTACGCCGCCGACATTACAGCGTGCAGTAGTAGTCACTGATTGCATTTAATCAAGAAGTACACTGATGTACTCACACTGCTCTACAGCATTCCGACAAAGCCGTATTGCGCTAAAGAGCATGTGCAAACTAGTGTTGCCGCAATACCACTATTTTGGTACCGATACCAAACTTTTCTGTACTTTTTTAAATAAAGGGGACCACAAAAAAAGTGCATTATTGGCTTTATTTTAACAATAAATCTTACGGTCCATTAAAGGCCTACTGAAACCCACTACTACCGACCACGCAGTCTGATAGTTTATATATCAATGATGAAATCTTAACATTGCAACACATGCCAATACGGCCGGGTTAACTTACTAAAGTGCAATTTTAAATTTTGCGCGAAATATCCTGCTGAAAACGTCTCGGTATGATGACGTCAGCGCGTGACGTCACAGATTGTAGCGGACATTTTGGGACAGCATGGTGGCCAGCTATTAAGTCGTCTGTTTTCATCGCAAAATTCCACAGTATTCTGGACATCTGTGTTGGTGAATCTTTTGCAATTTGTTCAATGAACAATGGAGACGGCAAAGAAGAAAGCTGTAGGTGGGAAGCGGTGTATTGCGGCAGGTGTTGTGCGGGATAACGCACCCCCGCCGTAGAATGCACCCCTTGACTGTTGTGCCGGATAACACAGCCGGTGTTTCATTGTTTACATTTCCAGAAGATGACAGTCAAGCTTTACCATTGGCCTGTGGAGAACTGGGACAACAGAGACTCTTACCAGGAGGACTTTGAGTTGGATGCGCAGACGGGGTACCGTGAGTACGCATGCAGCTGCGGCTTCCAAACATTTGATCGCTTGCCCGTACGTGCGTGCCGCTATGTGCATGTCACGTACGTAACTTTGGGGACTTTGGGGAAATACATGTGCTGTATGAACTTTGGCGAGGTGAACGGTACTTTGGGCTGTGGGATTGAGTGTGTTGTGCGGGTGTTTGAGTTGTATTGGCGGGTTATATGGACGGGACGGGGGAGGTGTTTGTTATGCGGGATTCATTTGTGGCATATTAAATATAAGCCTGGTTGTGTTGTGGCTAATACAATATATATATGTCTTGTGTTTATTTACTGTTTTAGTCATTCCCAGCTGAATATCAGGTCCCACCCTCCTCTCACAGCATCTTCCCTATCTGAATCGCTCCCACTGCCCTCTAGTCCTTCACTCTCACTTTCCTCATCCACAAATCTTTCATCCCTACTCAAATTAATGGAGAAATCGTCGCTTTCTCGGTCCGAATCGCTCTCGCTGCTGGTGGCCATGATTGTAAACAATGTGCAGATGTGAGGAGCTCCACAACCTGTGACGTCACGCTACTCGTCTGCTACTTCCGGTACAGGCAAGGCTTTTTTATCAGCGACCAAAAGTTGCGAACTTTATCGTCGATGTTCTCTACTAAATCCTTTCAGCAAAAATATGGCAATATCGCGAAATGATCAAGTATGACACATAGAATGGACCTGCTATCCCCGTTTAAATAAGAAAATCACATTTCAGTAGGCCTTTAAACTTATGTTTCTTATTGCAAGTTTGCCACTTAAATAAAATAGTGAACATACAAGACAACTTATCTTTTATTAGTTAGTAAGCAAACAAAGGCTCCTAATTAGTCTGCTGACATATGCAGTAACATATTGTGTCATTTTCCATTCTATTATTTTGTCAAAATTATGAGGGACAAGTGGTAGAAAATGAATTAATAATCGACTTGTTCATTTACTGTTAATATCTGCTTACTTTCTCTTTTAACATGTTCTATCTACACTTCTGTTAAAATGTAATAATCACTTATTCTTCTGTTGTTTGATACTTTTACATTAGTTTTGGATGATACCACAAATTTAGGTACCGATACCAAGTAGTTACAGGATCATACATTGGTCATATTCAAAGTCCTCATGTGTCCAGGGCAGTGGTTCTTAACCTGGGTTCGATCGAAACCTAGGGCAGGGGTAGGGAACCTATGGCTCTAGAGCCAGATGTGGCTCTTTTGATGACTGCATCTGGCTCTCAGATAAATCTTAGCTGACATTACTTAACAGGATAAGTACTGAATAATTCCGCTGGTAATCACAGTGTTAAAAATAACGTTCAAAATATAAAACATTCTCATGCATTTTAATCCATCCATCCGTTTTCTACCGCACCTGTTCAAGAAGTCGCATTATTGGTAAGAAGTATTTTATTTATTATTGGTTAGCTTCAGAATAACAATGTTATTAAAAAGAATGAGGGACTTATTATACTTTAAAAATGTTGGTCTTACGTAAAAAAGCACGCATTTAGTTGTATTCAGTGTTAAAAAAAAAAATTATATGGCTCTCACGGAAATACATTTTAAAATATTTGGCTTTCATGGCTCTCTCAGGCAAAAAGGTTCCAGACCCCTGCCCTAGGGGTTCGGTGAGTCGGCCTCAGGGGTTCGGTGGAGCCTCCGCCGCGGAGGTCAAGACACACCCGACTCATCGTGTAAATAAAAACTTCTCCCTACGGATATGGCAACAGCAGAAGTCACACTTATTTGCAGGTGTGTAATTTGTTGTGAGTTCATGCACTGTGTTGGTTTTGTTCTTTGAACAAGGTGATGTTCATGCACGGTTCATTTTGTGCACCAGTAAAAAAACATATAACTTTGTCTTGAATTTGAAAAAAATATATATATATATATATATATTTTTCACTAAAGAAGGGTTCGGTGAATGCGCATATGAAACTGGTGGGGTTCGGTACCTCCAACAAGGTTAAGAACCACTAGTCCAGGGACATAATTCCTGAGTTTATAAACATAATATAAATGTTAAAAAAAACGAAAGAAGATTTTGTGATGCTAAAAAATGTTGATGTAATCATAGTAGTATCGACTAGATACGCTCATGTACTTGGTATCATTACAGTGGATGTCAGGTATAGATCCACCAATGGCGTTTGTTTACATAGCTATCCCTCGTCCAGCAGGGATGATACTTGTTAGAAACTAACTTTATGTGTCGCCATGGAGGCGAGGATTAGTGATTTAGAAGTAGCTAAAACACTGCAGACTTCGGATGGACTTTAGCCGCTAGCTAGCTAGCCATGTCTTAAAATGTCATGTCAGTGTTATAACTTCACCTTTATCTTTAGTTTTTAAGCCAAAATGCGTCCATTCTCCCTTTTCTGTCTACACACTGTGTCTGCTTGTAAGTACTCCGTGATTGTGCGTTGCCGAACATTCTCGTCTGCTGGTAAACCAGCAATGTCACGACGTGACGACGCGCCATCATGCCCGGAAACCGGTACTTTTCAAACAGAGTATAGTACCGTTTTTGATTAATTAGTACCGTGATACTATATTCGTACCGGTATACCGTACAACCCTATGGCGCTTTTAGGCAAAACGTCTACCGTATTTTTAAGACTATAGAGCGCACCGGAATATAAGCCGCACCCACCAAATGTAAGAAGACAACATGTTTTTTTTCACCTGTTAGGACTATAAGCCGCAGATGTATACCAGTATGAAATATTTTGCAAATGCTTATTGTTTCGAAACAGTGCTTGTAACACGGCAGTAAAAAGACTGATCAAAAAAACACAAGTCATTGTCACGAACCCACTAGCTGCAGAAGCTAGCTCTCCAATCAGCTAAACAGACTCAATAACTTCACGGTGACATCTTGGTAAGTTTACTTGGGGAATTCGTGAAACTGAAACAATACAAAAAGAATGCCGTTGTAAGATAATAATTCTAACACAGAAACGCAGTGACGTGCGGTCACTGGAGGCCTCACCTGCCATCATGGAAAGAAAAAAAATGTAAAAAGAAAAAAAAATAATTAAATTGTTATATGTATTCAGTGATTATACTATGAAGTTATTTTCCATTTAACTTCACCAGTTTTAGATTATTTGTATTCAAAATCGCTGAATTTTCACATTTGCCGTTCAAATACTGAGAAGAGACGGTGCGGTGATCAGCAGCCAGTTGAGGCACGTCACTGCGTTGTGCCTCAACATGGATTGCGGACTCAGCTAACTGCTGGCCTGCTGTGCAGTGAGACTGTATTGCTATATGAACTATATTATACATTTCCATAGTTTAGTTAGCTGAGGTATATAATGTACAGTGTATTTTGTCAACAACTATGTGTGTAAAGTATTTCTTGTGCTGAGCAATCATAAAACTGCTGCAAAGACGCACTGTGTGAGGCTCGCAGTAATCCCGCCTCCTGGTGCCGGTTAATGCACCCCCGCCGCAGAATGCAACCCCCGACGGGAGCGCCACACCAACCAAAGCCCACACCCAAACCCTCCATGTGCAAGACCGAATCCACCCAAAAAAAGTCACTTAACAAGAAGCCAAAAAGTGCAAAAACAACAATGCTCGCGCCGGAGGAGCCGTGAACGACTGCAGGGACACAACATTAGGTACACCTGCAGACTGCAGCACGGATTTCATATGTCATTCATTCACAACTCCTCCAACACCAACACCACTGTTCCCGCACTTATAAGTAAAGGTAAGACCATAATAACGTTTTTTTAATTAAATGTGCTTTTTTGTGTGCTACAGTTTGTATGTGTAAAGTTAAAGTTAAGTTAAAGTACCAATGATTGTCACACACACTAGGTGTGGTGAAATTTGTCCTCTGCATTTGACTTATCCCTTAAACACCCCCTGGGAGGTGAGGGGAGCAGTGGGCAGCAGCGGCGCCGCGCCCGGGAATAATTTTTGGTGATTTAACCCTCAATTCCAACCCTTGATGCTGAGTGCCAAGCAGGGAAGAATGCTGGTATGAGCTTTTAAACATAACCCGTTAACTGCTGCCAATCAAATGGTGAATAAGATACTCTTTAGGGTTCATATGTTTGTAAATCTGACTGGGATGAAGTCAGTGCCTCACCAGCCATCAACCTCACCGCACGTCACTGCAGAAACGGGTAAATGTGTTGACAAATTCGCTAATGCTAATGATGCTAGATTCATTACATTACGACAGCATGTACAAATATGCATATAAACACTCCTGTAGACATCACACATGGGACGGTTTAGTAAGTATGAACAGTTTTAGTTATATTGCAAAATTTACAGACGTTGCTTGGCGGGATAAATGCCTTGTGGATTAGTCTGGTAAGACAAATGGCTAGGGGAGCACACCCTGAGAGAAAAGCAAGTGCTGGTAGGTGCACCATAGGTGGTCCTCCGACAGACCGGAGCTCCTGGGTTTCCCTTGCCACCGGATATAGCTCCCCACAGCGAAGAAGTGACGTTGGAGTATAGTACTGTTTTTGATTAATTAGTACCGTGATACTATATTAGTACTAGTATACCGTACAACTCTATGGCGCTTTTAGGTAAAACGTCGAAAAAGACCTCATAGAAGCTCCACAACGGTCACAAAGGCGGAAGAAGGCTGCAGCAAAGATGGGCCCCCCATTGTCTTGGTCTCCATGCCATTGGACCCTGGCCTTCTCTTTGTCAAGGACAGTGTGGTGGCTGTCTGTGCACAAGTCTCCCCACTTTAAAAGATTCCATGCACAGGCGTTCTCCTGAAGGCAATCCCACCAACAGGAGGACAATCGTACTCGTTTCGAGTGATAGCCGACGACGAAATGAAGAATCCTTTAGAGCAGAAATGCTACGGACGATAGTGCATTTTCAACCTGCAGCACCTGCATTGAGCAAATTTGTCCAAAAGATGGCACCATTGCACAAACATTAACAAAATTACAATGTTCCTGTTTGAGTTTAATGAAAACTATTTAACAGAATAAATTATGGCCATTAGAGAAGAAAAATCCATAAATTAGCTGCACTGGTTTATAAGTTGCAACGTTCAAAGCGTAGGAAAAAAGAAGCGGTTCATAGTTCGGAATTTACGGTACTTGTTCTTAAATGATTGACAATTGTCTAGTTATAATAAAACTGAGGATATCTTATGTGGGCTCTGTACCGAGGATGTCGTTGTGGCTTGTGCAGCCCTTTGAGACACTTGTGATTTAGGGCTATATAAATAAACATTGATTGATTGATTGATTGATATTACATGTACATGAACATGTCTTCCAGATCATTTTGATCAAAGGCACTAAAAAAAATGTCACCTGCAATCATAACAGTAAAGTGTAAGAGTTTTAGTAAGTGTATGATCTTTAAACATCATTTTTTCCGTCTAAATCTCTTATCAGTCAGGCAGACACAGTTAGCAGAGCTGCTGAATTAATATATTGGAGCGTTTAGCAGCTACACACGCTGACATTTCCCTCAGGAATGTTGAAGTGCAAACGCCAAAAAAAAAAAAGCGAATACTTGGCTTCGTTTATCAGAGCGGCCAGAAAGGAAGACGCCGAATGAATGCTAATGTTGCCTCGCTGTGTTTGATTTAATGAAGCGCTCCGCGACGTGTTGGAGCAACAGTGTGCTGGGGGGGGGGGAAAAATACAGTATTTTCTACGACAGCATCTCACGAACCCTGCCAGTGTTTGGCTTTGTTGAACTAACTTTTCAAAGTGCACCTGAGTGCATTCCGTGCTGTAATTACCTCCACAGAGAAGGTTATGTTTTCATCATGGTTGGTTAGTTTGCAGGATTATGCAAAAATCTCTCAGCTAATTTCCACAGTAGAGGGGTGGGGTATGGGCCAAGAAAGAACCCATTGAGTTTGTCTGTGCATTCTAGTAATAATAATAGATTTTATTTGTAAAAAAGCACTTTACATTTAGTAAACAACTTCAAAGTGCTACAGTGTATTAAAAAAATAAAAAATAAAAAGATAATAACAATAAAAATAAAAACTACAACAGCCAAATAGCTAGAACTAGTATGCATATATCTAAAAAAAAGGCTTTTTTAAAAAGAAGGCTTTTTAAGCCTTTTTTAAAAGCATCCACAGTCTGTGGTACCCTCAGGTGGTCAGGGAGAGCGTTCCAGAGACTGGGAGCGGCGGAGCAGAAAGCCCGGGGAGGTTAGCCTGCCCGGAGCGGAGATGTCGTGTGGAGGATTTAGGGGTGAGTAGAGGGGGGCATTTCCACGGAGGCACTGGTGTGTTATCCTGAGTGAATCAGGAAACCAGTGAAGGGATTTGAGAATTGGTGAGATATGGTCATATTTCCGCACTCTCATCAGGATCCTAGCAGCAGATAGATTGTACATGGAGTCTAAAGTCACGGTATCCTACAGATGTTAATAGACGTTAAGCATTTTATGACTGTAAATTTTCAATACTATAATAACTGAACGTTCGAGGCATCAGCAGTATACATCTACAATCCACTGAAGAAGACTCAACCCTCAGCCATTATTTTGAAAAATAGTACATCCTGGGGTTGTACAATTCAGAATTTGACTGACATATTCACGAAAATATGCCTTGTTTCTGCTGTCACTGTCACGCTGCCAGGACACGCCCCTGATCGCGCTGGCCGCATCACGCCCACACGCCGGCAAGGCTGCGGGCAATCAGCACACTTGAGACAGTATAAGGACCAGTGGACCCAAGGATCCTGCACCGGAACGTAATCCTATGTTACGTAGTAAGCATCCCGTGTCTGGCTTCCCTCCCGTGTACTCGATCTCTCCCTGTCGCTTCCTTGTTCCCGTGTCTCATGTCCCTTTGTGTTTCCCGCAGTGCTTCACCGTGTCTTCCGTCGTCGAGCTGTGTGCCTCGACTCTCCTGTGGACTTTGGACTGCCTCCCTCGATCCTCGACCCCCTGCCTGGACACGGACCCTTTGGACGCCCCGCTCTATTCCCCGACAACCTGCCTGTCTCATGGACCTTCTTCTGCTTAGCCCCTTTGGACTTGTCTGCTTCCTCATCCAACAATTACGGTAATACTCAACAACTAATCATTCATACACTTAGTCTCACACCATACACCCCTTGGGTTTTGTCACACACCCTTCCCATGTTATAAATGGTAAATGATAAATGGGTTGTACTTGTATAGCGCTTTTCCACCTTCAAGGTCCTCAAAGCGCTTTGACACTACTTCCACATTTACCCATTCACACACACATTCACACACTGATGGAGGGAGCTGCCATGCAAGGCGCTAACCAGCACCCATCAGGAGCAAGGGTGAAGTGTCTTGCTCAGGACACAACGGACATGACGAGGTTGGTACTAGGTGAGGATTGAACTAGGGACCCTCGGGTCGCGCACGGCCATTCTTCCACTGCGCTGTTATTATATATATATATAGTGAATATATATAATAAAACACATAGAGCTATACCGCCCCCTTGTGGAACTGTGCCGTCACTACTCCTCCTGTAAGCATAAGTCCATCCATCCATCCATTTTCTACCGCTTGTCCCTTTCAGCTGCATTCGGGCGAAAGGCTGGGTACACCCTGAACAAGTCACAACTACAAAACCATTGAAGTTGGCACGATGTGTAATTCGTAAATAAAAACAGAATACAATGATTTGCAAATCCTTTTCAAATTATATTCAATTGAATAGACTGCAAAGACAAGATATTTAATGTTTGAACTGAGAAACTTGTTTTTTTGTTGTTGCAAATAATCATTATCTTACAATTTAATGGCAGCAACACATTGCAAAAAAGTTGGCACAGGGGCATTTTTACCACTGTGTTACATGGCCTTTCCTTTTAACAACACTCAGCAAACGTTTGGGAACTGAGGAGACCATTTTCTGAAGCTTTTTAGTTGGAATTCTTTCCCATTCTTGCTTGATGTACAGCTTAAGTTGTTCAACAGTCCGGGGTCTCCGTTGTGGTATTTTAGGCTTCATATTGCACCACACATTTTCAATGGGAGACAGGTCTGGACTACAGGTAGGCCAGTCTAGTACCCACACTCTTTTACTATGAAGCCACGCTGTTGTAACACGTGGCTTGGCATTGTCTTCCTGAAATAAGCAGGGGCGTCTATGATAACGTTGCTTGGGTGGCAACATATGTTGCTCCAAAACCTGTATGTACTTTTCAGCATTAATGGTGCCTTCACAGATGTGTAAGTTATCCATGTCTTGGGCACTAATACATCTCCAATACACAGATGTTGGCTTTTGAACTTTGCGCCTATAACAATCTGGATGGTTCTTTTCCTCTTTGTTCCGGAGGCCACAAAGTCCACAGTTTCCAAAAACACTTTCAAATGTGGACTAGTCAGACCACAGAACACTTTTCCACTTTGCATCAGTCCATCTAAGATGAGCTCGTGCCCAGTGAATCCGGCAGCATTTCTGGGTGTTGTTGATAAATGGCTTTCGCTTTGCATAGTAGAGTTTTAACTTGCACTTGCAGATGTGGTGACCCATTGTAGTTACTGACAGTGGTTTTCTGAAGTGTTCCTGAGCCCATGTGGTGATATCCTTTACACACTGATGTCGCTTTTTGATGCAGTACCGACTGAGGGATCGATGGTTTAATGCGCCGACAATCCATCAAGCGGTGCGGCTTCATAGCTTACCAAAGTCGTACTGAAACGTTTCGATAGATTTTTGAGCGCCGTGTGTAATGTTCTATATTTTAAATGGAACATTTAAAGTGTTGGTGTTTACTTGAGACATATTGCCATCACAGTGCAGCCTACACTTATCTCCTATGTTTGACTGCCATCTACTGGTCACACTTATCATTACACCGTGTACCAAAACATTTTTTAGCTTCGAGGTGGGTAAGCTCAACCAAACTTATTTCTTACATTAGGCGCACTGTCGAGTTTTGAGAAGAAGAAAAAAACGATTTTATGTGCGCCTTATAGTCCGGAAAATACGGTATTAAAAACATGAGTCAGCATGTCACAAACCTATCACTGCAGACATTTATCCATGAAAATATGGAGAAGCTGCTGACGGTGTGTTTGATGGAGAAGCAGCTTGAAGGAGATAACGTAGAAGTCCACTCTCCGAAGTATATTCTGTACATTATTATTAGATAACTATATAAAACATTTTTTTCGGGGGACTAGCACCGATTAGGGTACCGTATTTTCCGCACCATTAGCCGCACCTAAAAACCACAAATTTACTCAAAAGCTGACAGTGCGGCTTTTAACCCGGTGCACTTTATATATGGATAAATATTAAGATTCATTTTCATAAAGTTTCGATCTCGCAACTTAGGTAAACAGCCGCCATCTTTTTTCCCGGTAGAACAGGAAGCGCTTCTTCTTCTACGCAAGCAACCGCCAAGGTAAGCACCCGCCCCCATAGAACAGGAAGCGCTTCTTCTTCTACTGTAAGCAACCACCCGCCCCCGGAAGAAGAAGAAAAAACGCGCGGATATCACCGTACGTTTCATTTCCTGTTTACATCTGTAAAGACCACAAAATGGCTCCTACTAAGCGACAAGGATCCGGTTCATGAAAAGACGCAATCTCTCCATCCGCACACGGATTACTACCGTATTTCACAGCAACTGATATTCCTGTGAACCGCACTGTGGAACGGGAGCACGTACGGTGAATATTCGCACCACAGGGAATGAGAAGTCATCCTTCACTGTGGTTCTAGCTTGCCATGCTAACTTCCACCCATGGTGATATTCAAAAGGAAGACCTTGCCAAAAGAGACCTTTCCAGCCGGCGTCATCATAAAAGCTAACTCGAAGGGATGGATGAAGAAAAGATGAGCGAGTGGTTAAGGCAAGTTTACGTTTACGCGAAGAGGCCGGGTGGCTTTTTTTACGCAGCTCTGTCCATGTTGATATACGTATGTTTGTGATTGCACATTTGCGTACATTTTGGGAGTGAACAGAGTTGTTAGAACGCTGGTTTTTAATATATTATTAAAGTTTGACTGACCTATCTGACTGTTTTTTTGACATTCCTTTAGCGCAGTTAGATGCGGCTTACAACACGGGGCGGCTTATTGGTGGACAAAGTTTTGAAATATGCCGTTCATTGAAGGCGCGGCTTTTAACCCAGGGCGCCTTATGGTGCGGAAAATACGGTACACCAATTTGATTTTAATTCATTTCAATGGGAGACGTTGAAATGAAGCTTCAATGTTGAAAACCCAATTTACATTCAAACCGGTGCACCAAGTTATTTTTTTGGATGAATAATTAGAACATGAACGCGGTGTAGTCATTGCAAAATTAACAGTATAAATTATGATTAAGGACGCCTAATTAATAGGACAGTTATGCCCCCATGATGAGTGTGTGTAAACTCCTGACCACAACTTTAGTCCGTTTTGTTTATCGAGAAGCAAGGACACAACTTGTTGGGCTATAAAGGAAATGTAAACGATATACATATGGTCTTAAGGGGGCTATCCATTGCCCTCATTTCATTTTCATATCAGCACCACGGGGAGCCCGATATGAAATGTGTAAATGGCCCATCCTGGAGTAATTGCGAGGTCCATCTCTTCTTTTCTCGCCAGCAAAGCTCTCGCCTTCATTACCATTCATGAAATGCAGTCCCTTACCTAGGAAATGTGTCCAAATGCTAATGTTTTAAGGGTGTGGGTCTGCAGGGACGTTGGCCACGACGCTTAAGGGTTGCATTCACAGTTGTGGTCCGCGACTCTGGTCCAGGCCGAAAATGAAAAAAAAAAAAGATACTCGGTGCGAATTTTGGGTGCGATATGCATGGTGTTTATACTTTTGCATGAAGTATTGTTAAAATATCTAAGAATATATAGCCTTTTAATCAACATTTCACTAGTTACAGTCCTTAGCTCCTTCAAAACCGCACTAAAAGAACACCTCCAGACAACTACAACCCTAGACTAACACCCTCCCCCCTCCACATCCCACCCCCCGGATTGTAAATAATGTAAATAATTCAATGTATATACTCTGATGATTAATTTGTGTGATGACTGTATTATGCTGATAGTTTATATTTGATTTACGTGGACCCCGACTTAAACAAGTTGAAAAACGTATTCGGGTGTTACCATTTAGTGGTCAATTGTACGGAATATGTACTGTACTGTGCAGTCTACTAATAAAAGCTTCAATCAATCAATCAATCAATTAGCCTGCAGAATAATAGTGCAGTATACAGTATCTCTTATGTTTGACTGCTATCTACTGGTCACACTTATCATTACACCATGTACCAAATAAAATTGCTTCGAGGTCAGTAGGGAAAACCAGAACTAATCCGTACATTAGGCGCACCGGGTTATAAGGCGCACTGTCGAGTTTTGAGGGGGAAAAAATGATTTTAAGTGCGCCTTATAGTCCGGAAAATACGGTATATGTATGTGTGTGTATGTGTGTGTGTATTCTTTTCCAGACTGTTTCCTTAACTGGTTTGCCATATACCATGGCAAACCAGTTTACTTTTAAATAAGATAGACATTTATCCGAGCTGTTTATCTATTTCTGGAGGAATGTAGTAAATTATAGAACTGGCACCCAATTGTATTAAAACAAGTATTGATTCTGAATCGAGAATCGATTCTGAATCGAATCGTTACCCTCAAAAATCGAATCGAATGGTGCCCAAAGATTCACCACACACACACATTGATTAATTAATTAATTCATACATACATACATACATACATACATACATACATACATACCTATCTTTCTATCTATCTATTGTTGCGTTAGGGACCAGTTGTTCCTCCCAGAGAATTCAAGTTTCTGGTTGCTCCCAAGCTCTTTACGACACTTAAAGCTGAGTAGAAGAACCACCAGAGACAGAATAGGTATTTTGTAATATATTTGCAAAGCTTTGTAAATATAATGAGACCAGTCCAGCATAGAACATTCAATCGCGCAGCTAAGATGGTCTGATCTAAAATATGGAAACCTTCTATTCTATAAAGTCTCTCTCCCTCCCACCCTCGCTGTCTTGTCTTTCCAGCCCAAACACATGCCCATTGTCCTTCGCAGCTGGACACAAGAAGAGATAAGGAGAAGGATTATCTCTCCTCCTTACATTCCATATTCAAGGTTAGCACACAGTATTTGCAGACAACCGAAAGACCACAATTGGAAGAAAAACACTAGCTGTTTTGTAATATGATTATGAAAATAAAGAAGTAACACTTAAATACGGATATATGAAAATATCTGCCTCCGACACTATCTATCTATTTCTCTCCATCTATTTCTCTCCATCTATCTCTCTCTCTCTCTCTATCTCACTTTATCTCTCTGTCTATATATATATATATCTCACATGACATCTGACGTCACATGGACAAAGATAAGAACTTCTGGAGGAAAGTTCTGTGGTCAGATTAAACAAAAATTGAGCTGTTTAGCCACAATACAATGCAATATGTTTGGAGGAGAAAAGGTGAGGCCTTTAATCCCAGGAACACCACACCTACCGTCAAGTATGGTGGTGGTAGTATTATGCTCTGGGCCTGTTTTGCTGCCAAAGGAACTGGTGCTTCACAGAGAGTAAATAGGACAATGAAAAAGGAGGATTACCTCCAAATTCTTCAGGACAACCTAAAATCATCAGCCCGGAGGTTGGGTCTTGGGCACAGTTGGGTGTTCCAACAGGACAATGACCCCAAACACGCATCAAAAGCGGTAAAGGAATGGCTAAATCAGACTAGAATGAAGGTTTTAGAATGACCTTCCCAAAGTCCTGACTTAAATGTGTGGACAATGCTGAAGAAACAAGTCCATGTCAGAAAACCAACACATTTAGCTGAACTGCACCAATTTTGTCAAGAGGAGTGTTCAAAAATTCAACCAGAAGCTTGTGGATGGCTACCAAAAGCGCCTTATTGCAGTGAAACTTGCAAAAGGGACATGTAACCAAATATTAACATTGCTGTATGTATACTTTTGACCCAGCAGATTTGGTCACATTTTCAGTAGACCCATAATAAATTCATAAAAGAACCAAACTTCATGATGTTTTTTGTGATGAACAAGTATGTGCTCCAAACACTCTAATCACAAAAAAATAAGAGTTGTAGAAATTATTGGAAACTCAAGACAGCCATGACATTATGTTCTTTACAAGTGTATGTAAACTTTTGACCTTGACTGTATATATATATATATATATATATATATATATATATATATATATATATATATATATCCATCCATCCATTTTCTACCGCTTATTCCCTTTGGGGTCGCGGGGGGCGCTGGAGCCTATCTCAGCTACAATCGGGCGGAAGGCGGGGTACACCCTGGACAAGTCGCCACCTCATCGCAGGGCCAACACAGATAGACAGACAACATTCACACTCACATCTACACACTAGGGCCAATTTAGTGTTGCCAATCAACTTATCCCTCAGGTGCATGTCTTTTATATATATATATATATATATATATATATATATATATATGTATATATATATATATATATATATATATATATATATATGTATATATATATATATATATATATATAGATCACTTTGTGCATGTACTGCTTTACACACACCAACAGCTAGAGAGACTTTGTGTGAAGTAGTGCGTATGCTACAGACATTGCCTTTTTCCAACTCACCGCATGAGCGTAAGAGCTGTAGGTGCTGAAGGGAAGGGCGATGGCTGGGTTGAAGATGCCAAACTGGCCGACCATCTGCTGCATGCGTCTGATGGTGCGCTCTTTGTCTGTGTCTGCAAACTTCACCACCAAGCTGGACGAGGCGCCCTGGACGAGGAAAGAGAGCGGCGAATTTCAATCATTTTTTTAAACTGCTAGTACAGACGGTTAGACGTCTCTTTTGTTGTGTTATTTTACCCTGATTTAGGTCATAATCACCAGGAAAAATCCCTGAGGTCAAAGGTTGAGTAAGTGCATGTGATATTAGGCAATGCAAAGCAAAGGCCACAATTGTAGACCAGGCTTCCTCCAATTATTTTTAAAATGATGGTTATTTGTACGAATGAAGAAAACCGTGAAAAAAACGCCTGATGTCAAAGGCCACAACCCCATTTTCCAAACTGTTTATCCATATATACATAGCATATAAAGTATATTCAACCATAAATTCTATCAATGTGTGCAATGCTTGACTAATATATGTACAATACATACAAACAACGTTTGCTTTGAGTTTTAAATAAGTGATTGATTCAATTACCGTATTTTTCGCAGTTTTTTTTCATAGTTTGGCCGGGCTCCAGTGCGACTTGTATATGTTTTTTTTCCTTTTTTATATGCATTTTCGGCAGGTGAGACTTATACTCCGGCGCGACTTATAGTCCGAAAAATACGGTACACATGATGTCCTAATAATAAATGAAATAAGAGGTCATTGTTGTTGCATCATTTATGCACATTATAAATACAAATTTTGAACAAATATTATAAACTTATCCAAAAAAAAAGAAATCATTTTAATGCCCAAAAAAAGCTCTGTAAATTAATAATACAAATACATATTGTGTCATAAAATACATTAGGGAAAAGTGTGTTACTGCAGTAGTATTCCTCCATTATTATATTTCATAATTAAAGTAAACATTTTGAGAATACTCAAAATTAGAGATGTCCGATAATATCGGCCTGCCGATATTATCGGCCGATAAATGCGTTAAAATGTAATATCGGAAATGATCGGTATCGTTTTTTTTAATTATCAATATCGGGTTTTTTTAGGTTTTTTTTATTTATTTTTTTATTAAATCAACATAAAAAACACAAGATACACTTACAATTAATGCACCAACCCAAAAAACCTTCCTCCCCCATTTACACTCATTCACACAAAAGGGTTTTTTCTTTCTGTTATTAATATTCTGGTTCCTACATTATATATCAATATATATCAATACAGTCTGCAAGGGATACAGTCCGTAAGCACGCATTATTGTGCGTGCTGCTGGTCCACTAATAGTAATAACCTTTAACAGTTAATTTTACTCATTTTCATTCATTACTAGTTTCTATGTAACTGTTTTTATATTGTTTTAATTTCTTTTTTTTATTCAAAACATGTTTTTAATTTATTTATCTTATTTTATTTTATTATTATTTTTAAAAAGTACCTTACCTTCACCATACCTGGTGGTCCAAATTAGGCATAATAATGTGTTAATTCCACGACTGTATATATCGGTTGATATCAGTATCGGTTGATATCGGTATCGGTAATTAAAGAGTTGGACAATATCGGCAAAAAGCCATTATCGGACATCCCTACTCAAAATATACAATTAAATCAGTATAAAGGTCCAGGCTTTGAATATAAAATCATTAAACATTTGCCTTAAAAAATGACTGATTACTGTAATTACATATGTCATAGTTATATCAAATATATAAATACTATCAATGTTATAAATACTACCAATATTATCAATGTGGTGTTCCTTTTTTTTCTGCTATATTATTACTGAGATCAATATAAAGGTGGATGAGTTGAGGTTTTTTTCGCATAAATTTTGTTTAGTTTAGTTTATTAAAGATCCCCATTAGTCTACACCACAGTGGAGACTATTCTTCCTGGGGTCCAGGCAAAAAAAAACATCACACGATCACAAAACAAAAGATTACAATGCAGTACAACATGATCAATAATACAATTTTTGTAATACAAAAATAGCAACAACAAAAAACAAACAAAATTTTTTTTCGAGTTTACATACCAAAGATAAAAAAGAGCAATATAAAAATAGATATATATTTTTTGCAAAAAATAAGACAAACAACAAATGGCCTACAATATACTGTACACATTAGTGTCCCAAAGACAAACAATATTCTAAGTGATGAAAACGTACCATACTGAATAAAATGTGACATAAATTACATTCAAAATCAAGATAATAAATGACCAGTATAATTAGAGATTTTGAAAGTGGAAAATGTAAAGAAGTAAAACCTTATTAGAACAATACATTACATGAATTATATCATAAGATATTGTATATCTAATTATATACAAATGTTATTTTTTACTCTTCTTAAATAAAATTATACTTTTTGTATATTTGAATATCATTTTTTAAAGATTTATATAACGATATTTATAATAAAAAAACAAACATATAAAAAAGTACCGTATTTTTCGGAGTATAAGTCGCACCGGAGTATAAGTTGCACCTGCCGAAAATGCATAATAAAAAAGGAAAAAACATATATAAATCGCACTGGAGCCCGGCCAAACTATGAAAAAAACTGCGACTTATAGTCCGAAAAAAACGGTATCTGGTTTATTTTAAGTCTAAAATGTATAGCTATAGTCTAATAGTACAATACATAATTTAATCTTCTCCTTGCTATACTAATACTTATTTTACGACAACAAAAAACGTGAGGACAATAGCGACACAAAATATATATTCCTCCATTTGAAACCCAAGTGCATTGTTTATCCTCCTGGCCTCGTTCAAAGTGAACATTTCCACTAATTCAACGTAATAACTACAAATGAGAGTATTTCCAGCAAGCACCCATTGACCCCTTGCATCACAGGAAAGTGCTGCATTTTAGTGCAATTTCTCTCATTCTGTCGTCCGTATTTTAGTCTTGGTCATCCACACTTTGCTGTTGTCATTCTGCGGCCCGCATCACCCGACCAGCAGGTGAGTCGGACACACACCCTTCATTAAGAATCCTCAAATGATTTAGCCGTACAGTTGACCTTTGGTGCGCTCCGCCTCCGCGGCCCTACAGTGGCCAATCGATCCACATAAAATGCCGAAATATTACTCCGATCTGACGGTGTGGAAAGGTTGTGTGTCACTCACAATAAGAGCCCCCCCTTGAAATTGGTGCAAGGTTGTCAATAGTGTCAATCACAGTTGTGAATGGTGTTGATGCTCAGGGGGTTTGGACTGTTTATATAAAGCTCTAAATTATATCTATAGGCAATAATTAGAGACATACCTTTTAAGAAATATGATAGAAAACAACTTCATTTTTAAATCTTGAACAATGTTTTAAAAAGCATGAAAATGTGGTACTGGAAAATGTTGCTGTCCTTGAACAGAACTAATGAGGTAGTAGTATGTTTAGGAATTATTTGTAAACAACAGTAATGGGTTATACAAACTGTACTTGTATAGCGCTTTTCTACAAACCCCGTTTCCATATGAGTTGGGAAATTGTGTTGGATGTAAATATAAACGGAATAAAATGATTTGCAAATCATTTTCAACCCATATTCAGTTGAATGCACTACAAAGACAAGATATTTGATGTTCAAACTCATAAACTTTTTTTTTTTTTTGCAAATAATAATTAACTTAGAATTTCATGGCTGCAACACGTGCCAAAGTAGTTGGGAAAGGGCATGTTCACCACTGTGTTACATGGCCTTTCCTTTTAACAACACTCAGTAAACGTTTGAGAACTGAGGAGACACATTTTTTAAGCTTCTCAGGTGGAATTCTTTCCCATTCTTGCTTGATGTACAGCTTAAGTTGTTCAACAGTCCGGGGTCTCCGTTGTGGTATTTTAGGCTTCATAATGCGCCATCACATTTTCAATGGGAGACAGGTCTGGACTACAGGCAGGCCAGTCTAGTACCCGCACTCTTTTACTATGAAGCCACGTTGATGTAACACGTGGCTTGGCATTGTCTTGCTGAAATAAGCAGGGGCGTCCATGGTAACGTTGCTTGGATGGCAACATATGTTGCTCCAAAACCTGTATGAACCTTTCAGCATTAATGGCGACTTCACAGATGTGTAAGTTACCCATGCCTAGGGCACTGATACACCCCCATACCATCACAGATGCTGGCTTTTCAACTTTGCGCCTATAACAATCCGGATGGTTCTTTTCCTCTTTGGTCCGGAGGACACGACGTCCACAGTTCCCAAAAACAATTTGAAATGTGGACTCGTCAGACCGCAGAACACTTTTCCACTTTGTATCAGTCCATCTTAGATGAGCTCAGGCCCAGCAAAGCCGACGGCGTTTCTGGGTGTTGTTGATAAACGGTTTTCGCCTTGCATAGGAGAGTTTTAACTTGCACTTACAGATGTAGCGACCAACTGTAGTTACTAACAGTGGATTTCTGAAGTGTTCCTGAGCCCATGTGGTGATATCCTTTACACACTGATGTCGCTTGTTGATGCAGTACAGCCTGAGGGATCAAAGGTCACGGGCTTAGCTGCTTACGTGCAGTGATTTCTCTAGATTCTCTGAACCCTTTGATGATATTACGGACCGTAGATGGTGAAATCCCTAAATTCCTTGCAATAGCTGGTTGAGAAAGGTTTTTCTTAAACTGTTCAACAATTTGCTCACGCATTTGTTGACAAAGTGGTGACCCTCGCCCCATCCTTGTTTGTGAATGACTGAGCATTTCATGGAATCTACTTTTATACCCAATCATGGCACCCACCTGTTCCCAATTTGCCTGTTCACCTGTGGGATGTTCCAAATAAGTGTTTGATGAGCATTCCTCAAGTTTATCAATATTTATTGCCACCTTTCCCAACTTCTTTGTCACGTGTTGCTGGCATCAAATTCTAAAGTTAATGATTATTTGCAAAAAAAAAAAAAAAAAAGTTTAATCAGTTTGAACATCAAATATGTTGTCTTTGTAGCATATTCAACTGAATATGGGTTGAAAATGATTTGCAAATCATTGTATTTCGTTTATATTCACATCTAACACAATTTCCCAACTCATATGGAAATTGGGTTTGTACCTTCAAGGTACTCAAAGCGCTTTGACACTATTTCCACATTCACACACTGATGGCGGGAGATGCCATACAAGGCCCTAACCACGACCCATCAAGAGCAAGGGTGAAGTGTCTTGCTCAAGGACACAAAGTTGGTAGAAGGTGGGAATTGAACCAGGAACCCTCGGGTTGCTGGCACGGCCACTCTCCCATACACACTATACTATACACTCACCGTGTATAGTTTGTACACGTTGTTTAGCGCGAAGTATTTGTTTCCCAGAAGATCAGTGGTTAATTGGATCATTTACCGTCATTTTTCTCGCCTTTTGGGGATGTAAAAGAAATAAAAAAGGGAAAAGAGTGGAAAAAGGTCTGATTAAATTATGTTTTTCTTTGTGAATGCTCCATCTCCTCCACCAATTTTAGTTGAAACGGGTCATGAAAGTTTTGCATAATTCTGCGAGGAAAAACACATAACCTAATCCTTGGAGGAGGTGATAAAGAAGCTTACACCATTTTTTGTTTTTTGTTTTTTTACGCTAACACTTCATGACTACTCTAAGCCCCTACAAGGTTAATGTTGACACAGTTGTTCATCCACTAGCTTCATCTACTGTGCCCGTCCGACTTTTTAGTGTTTGCATCATTAACTTTATTGTGAGGTTTAACTGTTGGGAGTGTTCGGAAAAGGGCAGCGTCACACCAGAATACAGAAGTGAAATATAATATCGGTTATGATATTGAGTTTTTATATCGTGACTTTTCTGTGGGAGTAGTATCTGCAAAACAACTCAACTTGAAGTATACTAGATAACCACATTAACTGTCATTTTTATGATTACAATTTTTACCAGGTATGGATGCGGTGATGACGTTTTCTCAGCTTTGTAAAGAAAAGGTTAACGTTTTATTTATTTTTTTCTACATTTTAAACACTTCCTTGTGGTTTTGGTTTGGTTAAAATTTTGCGTTGATTATGTTCGACGGACCACCTTCAAGTCACTTTCTGACGTCTCTTCAGGATGCGTCGTTTTGTGGGCATTCTTTTTTTATGTGCCTCCACTTTGACAGCGTATTCTCCCCGTCAGCCATGTTGTAGTTTTAGCGCTTCCATATCACGTCTAGACTTAAACTTAGACTTAGACTTCATTTTTATTGTCATTCAAATTTGAACTTAACAGTACAGATAAGAACTACATTTCGTTGCATTAGCCCATGGTAGTGCAGGATAAAAAATCAATAAGGTGCAGATATAAATAAATAGATTACTGTACGGATAAATATATTGCAATTTTTGCATATGCATCCACGTTTATGGATTTATGTTATATTGTCTTTATATTCCAGCGAGTTAATCCACTTTTGGGGGGAACTAAGGGGATTATTATGATGCGTTCAAGAGTCTACTAACTGAAGTTATGTCATGTCTGTGTGATTATGTTTTGTTTTAGTCATGTTTGGTTTTGTTTTTGGACATTTTGTGCACTTTTGTTTGTTTTGTCACCATAGTAACCATTAGTTTTCACCTGTCACGTCACGCACCTGTTTCACGTTTTGAGTCACGCACCTGTTTTCACTAATCATGTCTGTAGTATTTAAGTTCATTGTTTTCAGTTTGTCTTTCTGGCGACATTCCACATTTATGCTCTTCACATTCCTGACACTTGTTTTCATGTCCATCTTTCATGCTGCTACTTTAGTCCAAGCCAAGTAAGTTTTTGTTTATTAATGCTATAGTCTTTTGGTTTCATAGTTTGTTCTCCGCTACTGTGCACGCTTTTCGTTTGTACTCTTTTTTTGTCCTTTGTTAGTGTAAAAAATTAAAATATGTACTCACATTCTCGTCTCGCCCGAGCCAACTTTCTGTTGCCTTCTGGAAAAACTAAACCCAAGGACCAAGTCCTGACAAGTTAGAACTATACACTACTTTGTATTAGAAATGGCTACAGCCGAGGATGCATGTGCATGTACGAGCCAGGAACTTATTGACTATAGAGATGTCCGATAATGGCTTTTTTGCCGATATCCAATATTCCGATATTGTCCAACACTTAAATACCGATTCCGATATCAACAGATATCGGAATATCGATATATACAGTTGTGGAATTAACACATTATTTTGTTGTGATGCATTAAACAATGTAACAATGTTTTCCAAAATAACATGGCACTGCCATATTTATTATTCAAGTCACAAATTGCATAATTTTTTTTAACATGCCTCAAAACAGCTTGGAATTTGGGACATGCTCTCCTTGGGAGCATGAGGAGGTTGAGGTGGGTGGGGTTGAGGTGATGGGGGGGGGGGGGGGGGGGGGCTAGGGGGGGTGTATATTGTAGCGTCCCGGAAGAGTTAGTGCTGCAAGGGTTTCTGGGTATTTGTTCTGTTGTGTTTATGTTGTGTTACGGTGCGGATGTTCTCCCGAAATGTGTTTGTCATTCTTGTTTGGTGTGGGTTCACAGTGTGGCGCATATTTGTAACAGTGTTAAAGTTGTTTATACGGCCACCCTCAGTGTGACCTGTATGGCTGTTGGCCAAGTATGCACTGCATTAACTTGTGTGTGTGAAAAGCCATAGATATTATGTGACTGGACCGACACGCAAAGGCAGTGCCTTTAAGGTTTATTGGCGCTCTGTACTTCTCCCTACGTCCGTGTACACAGCGGCGTTTTAAAAAGTCATACATTTTACTTTTTTAAACCGATAATTTCCGATATTACATTTTGTTTTATTTTATTTTATTTTTTCATTTTATTTTTATTGACATCCAGCATCAGACATTCCTATCCATTACATCATATTCATATAAATCATATATCTATTGTCTGCCCTAAATGTCAAAATATTTTTGTTTATATCCCACCCATATCACCCCCCCAAAAGAAAAGAAAGAAACAAAGTAATATCTACAAATACATCAATTAAATAAACATATTTAATTATTTATTTAACCGATATTACATTTTAAAGCATTTATCGGCCATATTATTTTTGAGTGTTTAAATAAGTTATTTTTTTCTACCTTATTGACTATAAGGTAGAAAAAGATTAAATTAATATCTCTTCTTTTGTCATTTCCAGCCAAAAGATTCACATTCACCAAATAAAAAATGTGTCGGGGGTTTTAGGCCACTTTAATTCTTTGATTGATTTATTGATTGATTATTTATTTATTTATTTATTTCTTCAAGGGAAATCACTTTGCAATCAAATGATATATTATCGGACATCTCTAATTGACTACAATGGCAGACTCGCGCAAAGCACTTCAGGGAATTCGCAACCATATATGGATATATCTGCTGACGTCACACTTAGGTAAACGGTTACAAATCGGGCACATTCCAAACGGCTCGTTTGGAGGAAGTATGAAGGAAGGAAATAATGTTTAATACATATCTACTTGATTTCACATTTTTGGGACTTATGCAGATCCTAAATACACAAAAGCATGTATCAATAGGTAAGAAAAGCTGATTTTGCATAACAGGTCCCTTTTAAACAAAACATAATTATATTTTTGAGCAGCCTAATGCGGACAGGGAGATGAACAATGGGGGTTGACAAGTAAACTATTAATATTTATACATAAAATGAGTTTATTCCCCTTTACATCCAATAATGAGGAAGCCTGACCCTGCTCCCAGGGGCACACCTCATGCAAACAAATGAGATAAAACTTGTTTTTCTACTTAAGGCACAAGACTATTACTAAATTACTACTAAGGATGTCCTGATACAACTTTTTCCACTTCCGATAAGATACTGATAATGGAGCCCTTGAGTATTGGCCAATACCGATACTGATTTGATATAATATTAGAACGAATCATACATACTTTTATTATTTTGTAATGTGCAATGTTAGAATAGGCCTTGATCAAGTGAAAGTACTCAGAGAACGATGGTATAGATGAAAAACATTAACCTTTTTATAATTAGGCATTTGGAATGAACTCCTGCTGTCTTTAAGTTAAGGTGGAGTGGTAATAATTGTTTTGACGACAACTAGTGTTAAAGTTAAAAACTTAAAGTACCAATGATTGTCACACACACACACACGAGGTGTGACGAAATTATTCTCTGCATTTGACCCATCATCCTCGATCACCCCCTGGGAGGTGAGGGGAGCAGTGAGCATCAGCGGTGGCCACGCCCGGTAATCATTTTTGGTGATTTAACCCCCAATTCCAACCTTTGATGCTGAGTGCCAAGCAGGGAGGTAACGGGTCCCATTTTTATAGTCTTTGGTATGACTCGGCCGGGGTTTGAACTCACAACCTACTGATCTCAGGGCGGACACTCTAACCACTAGGACACTGAGTAGCCATAATAATTTACTAAGTTAAGCTCGTGGTGCAGGAAGTTGAAGGATACAAACACGTTTGTTCCTGGATGATTTCTGATAGGCTTCTGCTTTGTATATGTTGTATTCGTAGGTAATATGCAGAGATGGGTAAAGTAGCCCAAAACAGTACTCAAGTAAGAATACCGTTTCATGACACTGTTTAAAGATGACGTGTCAGCTGACCTTAAGTGATCTCTGGATTTGGCTGCCGCTGATCCAATCAGCGCAGGTGCAAGCAATCAGCTGCTCCTGTTGTGGCTGGCAGCGGACTGACGCAGTATTGGCGCACAACACCTTCCTTTGTTGTAAATGATCAACTCAACGGGTAGAATAACGAAACGGTAAGATGTAAAGACTTAAGTAAACATGACCGTCATTTTTGTAATTAGTGTTCCGTGCAGCGCTCGCAATTGGTTGTCGGTGCGATGCGCACCCTGAACTCCACTGTAAAATGTGTGTTTCTACATTTGTTTTATGCTTATTTTATGCTTAAATCTACCATGTTTACATTGGCTAAAGTTTGTAGTTATTGATTTCAGCTATGGTGTCATTTTGTTTATAATGCTAATATTTGAATGATCATAGAGGAATGTGTTGTGGCAGTTGCGGATGTCACCAATGAGGCGGTTTGAGGAAACACTGGGTTGCTTTTCCAAACAGGTCTTTAATGAACTGCCAACATGAGAATGCGGAACAGGAAGTGCTTAAACACTGAGACAAAGTCTAAGTTCATTGTGTTCTTCCTGGTGTTTTTAAAAGTGTACCAATTTTGTTCCTAAGAATTTTCTACTCACTTAAAGTGTTTTGCCAAGAGGATTATTTGTAATGTGTACATTTTCAGAATGTGCCTGTTCTTCTGTGGGCCAGAGTAGAACAAATAACACAATCTGAAGTAGGGTTGTATGGTATACCGGTATTAGTATAGTACTGCGATACTAATGAATCATATTCGGTACTATACCGCCTTTGAAAAGTAGCGGTCCGCCATGCCCCCGCGCGCTTGTCGTCGTCACGTTGTGTCATTGCTGGTTTACGAGCAGACGAGCATGTTCGGCAGCGCACAATCACGGAGTACTTACAAGCAGACACAGTGTGTAGACGGAAAAGGGAGAACGGACGCTTTTTGGCTTGAAAACTAACGATAAAGGTGAAGTTATAACACTGAAACGCCCTCAGGAAGAGGTGCTTTAAGACATGGCTAGCTAGCTAGCGGCTAAAGTCCAGCCCCAGTCGGCAGTGTTTTAGCTACTTCTAAATAACTAATCCTCGCCTCCATGACGACAAATAAAGTAAATTTCATACAAGTATCATCCCTGCAGGACGAGGAATAGCTAAACATGCTTCACTACACACCGTAGCTCACCGGCGTCACAATGTAAGCAAACGCCATTGGTGGATCTACACTTAACATCCACTGTAATGATACTAAGTACATGAGCGTATCTAGTTGATACTAGTATTATTACGTCGATATTTTTTGGCATCACAACATCTACTATCGTTTAAAAAAAAAAAGTATATTATGTTTATACACCCAGGAAATATGTCCCTGGACACATGAGAACTTTGAATATGATCAATGTATGATCCTGTAACTACTTGGTATCGGATTGATACCCAAATTTGTGGTATCATCCAAAACTAATGTAAAGCATCGAAACAACAGAAGAATAAGTGATTATTACATTTTAACAGAAGTGTAGATAGAACATGTTAAAAGAGAAAGTAAGCAGATATTAACAGTAAATGAACAAGTAGATTAATAAGTCATTTTATACCACTCGTCCTTAATAATGTTGACAAAATAATAGAATGGAAAATGACACAATATGTTACTGCATATGTCAGCAGCTAAATTAGGAGCCTTTGTTTGTTTGTTTACTACTAAAAGACAAGTTGTCTTGTATGTTCACTATTTTATTTAAGGACAAACTTGCAATAAGAAACATATGTTTAATGTACCGTAAGATTTTTTTGTTAAAATAAAGCCAATAATGCAATTTTTTTTTGGTCCCCTTTATTTAGAAAAGTACCGAAAAGTATTGAAATTAGAGATGTCCGATAATATCGGCAGGCCGATATGATCGGCCGATAAATGCGTTAAAATGTAATATCGGAAATTATCGGTATCGTTTTTTTTTTATTATCTGTATCGTTTTTTGTTTGTTTGTTTTTTTTCTTATTAAATCAACATAAAAAACACAAGATACACTTACAATTAGTGCACCAACCCAAAAAACCTCCCTCCCCCATTTACACTCATTCACACAAAAGGGTTGTTTCTTTCTGTTATTAATATTCTGGTTCCTACATTATATATCAATATATATCAATACAGTCTGCAAGGGATACAGTCCGTAAGCACACATGATTGTGCGTGCTGCTGGTCCACTAATAGTACTAACCTTTAACAGTTAATTTGACTAATTTTCATTAATTACTAGTTTCTATGTAACTGTTTTTATATTGTTTTACTTTCTTTTTTATTCAAGAAAATGTTTTTAATTTATTTATCTTATTTTTTTTTTTAAAGTATCTTATCTTCACCATACCTGGTTGTCCAAATTAGGCATAATAATGTGTTAATTCCACGACTGTATATATCGGTTGATATCGGTATCGGTAATTAAAGAGTTGGACAATATCGGAATATCGGATATCAGCAAAAAGCCATTATAGGACATCCCTAATTGAAATAATTTTGGTACCGTCACCAAAATATTGGTATCGGGACAACACTAGTGTGTGTACATATGACCATCTTAAAACACGATGGCGCTCCAGCTGAGATCTCATATTTGATGTACTAATGCATTTTCTTTAATTTATGCGCTCTGGGTGATGGTGTGCGAACACTTTATGCAACACTTAAATCATGCATCTTCAACCGATGCCATACATATTGATCCCTGCACACATTAACAAGCCATATATATGCACCAAGTCACGCTTATTTACAAAGTCTACATACTTACCGTTCATGGCACCGATGCTCTCACTACATGTTCTACATACAAAATGCCCAGTGGCCCCTGAATAGCACCGATGTATTCATCGAGACTCATGCGAGCTGGAAAATAAGATCAGTCAGAGAGCCTCTGACCCTTCCTCGTGGCTGCCGGTGAGAGTGAAACACAGCCACTGTGATATAAAAATGGTGTGTGCTCACGCATATGTTGCAGTCCTCAGTGTAGCTCTGCTTTATGTATGCACACACACCATCACTACCAAGTCTTGTCTGCTCATGGGACAATAGGAAGCCTTCTAGTTGTTGAGGTATTAAAGCAACAGTACGTTGTAATATTGTAAATGTACTAGTGTTGTCACGATACCAATATTTTGGTACCGGTGCCAAAATTAGTTCGATACTTTTCGGTACTTTTCTAAATAAACAAATTGCATTATTGGCTTTATTTTAGCAAAAAATCTTAAGGTACATTAAACATATGTTTCTTATTGCAAGTTTGTCTTTAAATAAAATAGTAAACATACAAGACAACTTGTCTTTTATTAGTAAGTAAGCAAACAAATGCTCCTAATTTAGTCTGCTGACATATGCAGTAACATATTGTGTCATTTTCCATTCTATTATTTTGTCAACATTATTAAGGACAAGCGGTAGAAAATGAAGTATTAATCTATTTGTTCATTTACTGTTAATATCTGCTTACTTTCTCTCTTAACATGTTCTATCTACACTTCTGTTCAAATGTAATAATCACTAACTAACTTACTGCGAGGAAGCAAACATACTTTTCCGGACAACGGTAGAAGGTACAAACCCCGTTTCCATATGAGTTGGGAAATGGTGTTAGATGTAAATATAAACGGAATACAATGATTTGCAAATCATTTTCAACCCATATTCAGTTGAATGCACTACAAAGACAAGATATTTAATGTTCAAACTGATAAACATTTTTTTTTGTGCAAACAATCATTAACTTTAGAATTTGATGCCAGCAACACGTGACAAAGAAGTTGGGAAAGGTGGCAATAAATACTGATAAAGTTGAGGAATGCTCATCAAACACTTATTTGGAACATCCCACAGGTGTGCAGGCTAATTGGGAACAGGTGGGTGCCATGATTGGGTATAAAAACAGCTTCCCAAAAAATGTTCAGCCTTTCACAAGAAAGGATGGGGCGAGGTACACCCCTTTGTCCACAACTGCGTGAGCAAATAGTCAAACAGTTTAAGAACAACGTTTCTCAAAGTGCAATTGCAAGAAATTTAGGGATTTCAACATCTACGGTCCATAATATCATCAAAAGGTTCAGAGAATCTGGAGAAATCACTGCACGTAAGCGGCATGGCCGGAAACCAACATTGAATGACCGTGACCTTCGATCCCTCAGACGGCACTGTATCAAAAACCGACATCAATCTCTAAAGGATATCACCACATGGGCTCAGGAACACTTCAGAAAACCACTGTCACTAAATACAGTTGGTCGCTACATCTGTAAGTGCAAGTTAAAGCTCTACTATGCAAAGCGAAAGCCATTTATCAACAACATCCAGAAACGCCGCCGGCTTCTCTGGGCCCGAGATCATCTAAGATGGACTCATGCAAAGTGTAAAAGTGTTCTGTGGTCTGACGAGTCCACATTTCAAATTGCTTTTGGAAATATTCGACATCGTGTCATCCAGACCTAAGGGGAAGCGAACCATCCAGACTGTTATCGACGCAAAGTTCAAAAGCCAGCATCTGTGATGGTATGGGGGTGTATTAGTGCCCAAAGCATGGGTAACTTACACATCTGTGAAAGCACCATTAATGCTGAAAGGTACATACAGGTTTTGGAACAACATATGCTGCCATCTAAGCGACGTCTTTTTCATGGACGCCCCTGCTTATTTCAGCAAGACAATGCCAAGCCACATTCAGCACGTGTTACAACAGCGTGGCTTCGTAAAAAAAGAGTGCGGGTACTTTCCTGGCCCGTCTGCAGTCCAGACCTGTCTCCCATCGAATATGTGTGGCGCATTATGAAGCGTAAAATACGACAGAAGAGACCCCGGACTGTTGAACGACTGAAGCTCTACATAAAACAAGAATGGGAAAGAATTCCACTTTCAAACCTTCAACAATTAGTTTCCTCAGTTACCAATCGTTTATTGAGTGTTGTTAAAAGAAAAGGTGATGTAACACAGTGGTGAACATGCCCTTTCCCAACTACTTTGGCACGTGTTGCAGCCATGAAATTCTAAGTGTCAGGTGCAAACACTGATGACATCTATTAATCAGACAAGAAGCAAGGAATCAATCAGAGACACAGTTCAATTTAGCTCATGAGAAGACACGTGTTTTGGGCTGTACTCTAGTTACAGATCCAAACTACGTTCTAAAAAAAATCCACGCGCTTCCTCTATTTATTAGGAAATGGCCCTATTACATCAGGTGACTGAGGGAAGGGAGGTAATCTCGACAACTCCAGTAAAACACAATATATGGTTATACAAAAATGCAAATATGTTGACACTTGGTGCAATTGCCCAGTCTCTGCTTTGTCTGGTCTTGGAACCAAATGTTCGGCCTTGGCAGCCAGCAGGCCGAGTCTGGACACAACACTGATAAAGAGGCTAGCGATCTTTCGGATTGCTAGCTCTGCACAAATTGACAATACTTTATAGTATGGCCCTTAAGCATAAAGTTATGATGATAATATATACATAATTATTCTAACACTAAGTTCATTATTATTTGCAAAAATAAATAAAATGTATGAGTTTGAACATCAAATATCTTGTCTTTGTAGTGCATTCAATTGAATATGGGTTGAAAATGATTTGCAAATCATTGTATTCCGTTTATATTTACATCTAACACAATTTCCCAACTCATATGGAAACGGACTTTGTAGGAACATATTTATTCTCCTCTCAAAAAGGTGAAAACAAAAAGGCGCACAAGGCGAAGGCTCAACTTAACGCAGGAAACAAAAGCTAACACTTAGCCTGAACTATGGACATGAAACAAAAAATCGCTAACTGTGGCATGAATAAACAAAACTTACTTGGCATGAAATGAAGCATTAAAAGAGCAATCGCAAGAATACCAGCATGAACAGAGCATGAAAAGAACAATGTCGCCACGCCGACTAACTGGCAATGACAGGCTTAAGTAAAAATCTCCTGATTAGAGCAAGTGCGTGTCCCGAACCCATGAGGCAGGTGAAACTAATAAGTCGTCATGGAAACTAAAACAAACAAGGGTGCACAAAAACAGGAACTATGGAGTCTTAAACTAACAGAAAAACAAAAAGCATGATCCAGACCACAGATCATGACAACTTATTCTTCTGTTGTTTGATACTTTACATCAGTTTTGGATGATACCACACATTTAGGTATCGATCCGACACCAAGTAGTTACAGGATCATACATTGGTCATATTCAAAGTCCTCATGTGTCTAGGGACATATATCCTGAGTTTATAAACATAATATACATTTTAAAAAAACGAAAGAAGATGTTGTGATGCCAAAAAGTATCGACGTAATCATAGTAGTATCGACTAGATACGCTGCTGTACTTGGTATCATTACAGTGGATGTCAGGCTTTTGTTTACATTTTGACGCCGGTGAGCTACGGTGTGTAGTGAAGCATGTTTAGCTTTTCCTCGTCCTGCAGGGATGATACTTGTAAGAAACTTACTTTATTTGTCGTCATGGAGACGAGGATTAGTGATTTAGAAGTAGCTAAAATACTGCCGACTGGGGCTGGACTTTAGCCGGTAGCTAGCTAGCCATGTCTTAAAGCACCTCTTCCTGAGGGCGTTTCAGTGTTATAACTTCACCTTTATCCTTAGTTTTTAAGCCAAAAGGCGTCCATTCTCCCTTTTCTGTCCATTCTCCCTTTTCTGTCTGATTGTAAGTACTCTGTGATTGTGCGCTGCCGAATATGCTCCTCTGCTCGTAAACCAGCAATGACACGATGTGACGATGAAGTTGATATAACTGACTGAAAATGTACTTTGTGTAGCACATCATGTGTGCTGTACAACACCATGCGGTAGGACATACTCTCTTAACATACAATCTTTGGTCAAGCACAGCCCGCTTCAACTCCAGCAACAAAACGCAATGAAGTCCACTTTTACTTCAAATATTATCCGATAAGAGATGTGCTGCCAACATAACATTAACATTAAATCATACTGATGTAACTAATGTTGGTTTCACGTGCATCAAACAAATGTGAGACACTGTCGGTGTAATAACGTTGTTGTGTCAGTCAGGTGCCGCCCCGCTCTAAATGCAGAAGGGGTTTACGATCAGTGGGGGGTCCCATTTTGCGTATTTTCCAAACTGTAATGTGCACTTAAAATCCTTTTTTTGTCCTCAAAACTCAACAGTGCGCCTTATAACCCGGTGTGCCTAACATAAGGAATAAGTTTGGTTAAGCTTACCCACCTCGAAGCTATTTTATTTGGTACATGGTGTAAATATAAGTGTGACCAGTAGATGGCAGTCAAACATAAGAGATAAGTGTAGGCTGCACTATGACGGGAATATGACTCAAGTAAACAACACCAACATTTTAAATGTCCAATTGAAAATATAGAACATTACACACGGGGCTCAAAAATCTATCAAAATTATTTAGTACGACTTTGGTAAGCTGTGAAGCCGCACTGCTTGATGGATTGTACTGTGCTTCAACATACGAGTATTATTATGGTGTGTGTATAAGGTAAGAGATATTATCTGGCGTTTTGTTTTGCAAAATTATGCAAAATAAACTTTTCTTACCTTCTGATCTGTATTTGGGATCTGCATAAATCCTGAAAAATTGCGCGCGTCTGCCTTTGTAGTCCGTGGTGACAACGTAGTCGATAAGTTTCTTCTTTTTCTCTATCTTCTTGTTATGGGACATTCATCCTCTGCTGTTGCCATTTCTAATATAAAGTAGTGTAAAGTTCTTCCTTATATCTGTCAGTGAACTCGCCATGAAAGCGCTAAAACATACCGGTATAGTGAGTTTACATTATTCACCCAAGGAACTTTAGTTATTAGAGAGTTTAACGGGACACATTTCCGGTGTGGTTGTTTCCGGATGAGGAGATGCTGCTCAGTTATTGATTGAAGTAAAGTCTGAATGTCATTAAAACAGTTAGCTCCATCTTTTGACACTTCTTCCACTCCCGTCCTTGCACGCTACACCGCTACAACAAAGATGACAGGGAGAAGACGCTGCCGAAGGTGAGCCACGTAAATAAGACCGCCCGCAAAACGGAGCATCCAGAAGCGACTGTCAGAAAGTGACTTGAAGATGATCTGTAAAACATAGTCTATGCAACATTTTGACCAAAGAACCACCATTACATGTTATGTAGACCACAGGGAAGTGTTTTCAGTTTAGAAAAAAATAATAATAATATGACTCCTTTAATGCGCCTTATAATCCGGTGCGCCTTATATATGAAAACAGATCAAAAATAGACCATTCATCGGCAGTGTGCCTTATAATTTGGTGCGCCCTATGGTCCTTAAAATACGGTAAATTATTGAATGACAAGGCGCGTCATATAAAATTTCCTGGCCACGTCATGTTCTGTCACTGATTAGATTATGAAATCCAATTTTTCGTCTTCACTTCTGTTGACTCCGCGGCAGGAGTCATTAGTACTTGCTTTTGCAAAGAAGAAGGTTTCCGGTACGAATCCCCATCACGGTAGAAGTTGTGGTCTGTTTTTAAATGTATGTTTTAATGATCTTAAAATAAAATAAAAGGGACAAGCAGTAGAACATGATCTTAAAATTGTTTACTGCGCTAAACTTCAGCATATTAATTAAACAAAGTGGACTGTTACAAAATCATGATGGTTGTCAAAGATGTTATATAATATTACATGTGATAGTTCTAGCTCAATGAAAGCTTTTATCGTTTATATGGTGCTGGGATTCTCATGAATTCAGCCTTTTTAAAGCTTCTCTTGGACAACCAGTTTTTGACCTCGGTGTTTGTCAAATCTGTTCTCAAGTACAAGTAAAATACTTTACCATCTTGTGCATTACCGTCATCTACAGGAAAGTGACAAACCGAACGCGTCATGCGAGCACTTTAATCGTTAGCTTTGACTTTTGAGTTGTTCTAAAAAAACAAAAAAAAACAACACTTTTGATTTGGTTGCCAATTTTGTGACAGGGCAGGGAATTAAGCCAGCGAAAGTGGCATAAAAGTCAATTATGTGAACCACTACCCTTGCAGTGGCCCTCAGACGCTATCATGTCCCCACAATTGACAGGCTGTTCCATTTGTGGAGCCTCCCGGCTGCAGAGAATGTTGTCATTTTAAAAACAAGCTCAATACCTACCTTTTTATCTTGGCATATTTTTCTTTGATTTTGAAATCATCAATATTGTATGAGCTTTATAACTCAATGTTTATCTAGTCTTTGTTAGTGTTTCTTCAAAACACATAAATGTTACGACTAGATATTATCGGCCGATAAATGCGTTAAAATGTAATATCGGAAATGATCGGTATGTTTTTTTTTTTAAATTATCGGTATCGTTTTTTTTATTTTATTTTTTTTTTTATTTTATTTTATTTTTATTAAATCAACATAAAAAACACAAGATACACTTACAATTAGTGCACCAACCCAAAAAAACCTCCCTCCCCCATGTACACTCATTCACACTCATTCACACAAAAGGGTTGTTTCTTTCTGTTATTAATATTCTGGTTCCTACATTATATATCAATATATATCAATACAGTCTGCAAGGGATACAGTCCGTAAGCACACATGATTGTGCGTGCTGCTGGTCCACTAATAGTACTAACCTTTAACAGTTAATTTTACTCATTTTCATTAATTACTAGTTTCTATGTAACTGTTTTTATATTGTTTTACTTTCTTTTTTATTCAAGAAATTTAAAAAAATTTATTTATCTTATTTTTTTTTTTTTTTTTTTTAAAGTACCTTATCTTCACCATACCTGGTTGTCCAAATTAGGCATAATAATGTGTTAATTCCACGACTGCATATATCGGTTGATATCGGTATCGGTTGATATCGGTATTGGTAATTAAAAAGTTGGACAATATCGGAATATCGGCAAAAAGCCATTATCGGACATCCCTAGTTACGACCTTTTCAACTTAACTTAACATACAGTGCATCCGGATACTATACACATTACAGCTTTATTCCTAAATGGTAATATTACAGACAAACCCCCACAATGACAAGGTGAAACGATTTTTTGTTAGTAAAGATTTGTAAATGTATTTAAACTAAAAAAATAATAAAAAAAATAAAAATGACATGAACATAGGTTTTCAGACTTCTGTGTACATTGCTGTATTAATTTTAGTCTTGTCAGGGAGGTGACTAAGAACCCGATGGTAACTCTGTCAGAGCTACAGCATTCCTCTGTGACAAGAGGAGAACCTTCCAGAAGGACAACCATCTCTGCAGCAATCCACCAATCAGGCCTGTATGGTAGAGTGGCCAGACCGAAGCCATTCCTTTGTAAAAGTTTGCCAAAATGCACCTTAACGACTCTCAGACCATGAGACATAAAATGATCAGGTCTAATGAGACACAGATTGAACTATTTGGCGTGAATGCCATGCATCATGTTTGGAGGAAACCAGTCTCCATCACTATCACTGTCAATAAGGGGACTGAGGGGTGTTTTGTTTTCCCGGAATGCAAAGGAAAGTTGGCGCGGGCAAGGCGTGAATGTAAGTACATATTTATTTATAACCCTAACAAACTACAAAAAAGGAAGCAAACAAAAGGCGCGCACAATGGCGGAGAACAAACTTGACTAATGAAAACAAAAGACTAGCACAAAGGCAATTAACTATGATCACGAAACAAAAACCCTTACTGTGGCATGGCATGAAGCATGAACTATAATAAACAGGAATCTCATGGGTAGCAGAGGTAGCATGGATGGATGGAATAATGTCACCAGGACAATCAAGAGAAACAGACAGGCTTAAATAGCAGTGGCATGATCAGTGAAAACAGGTGCGTGACTCAAAACGTGAAACTAATGATTGCTATGGTGACAAAACAAGGGAGTGAAAAGCAGGAACTAAGTGTACAAAACCCAAACGGAACATAACTTAAACAAAACATGATCAACAGACATGACAATCACCAGGCCAATACCATCCCTACAGTGAAGCATGGTGGTGGCAGCATCATGCTGTGGGGATGTTTTTAGCCGCATGAATTAGGGGACTAGTCAGGATAGAGGGAGAGATGAATGCAGAAAGGTACAGAGACATCCTGGATGAGAACCAACACTTCTCATCCAACCTGATGGAGCTTGAGAGGTGCTGCAAAGAGGAATGGGCGAAACTGACTGTAAGATAGGTGTGCCAAGCTTGTGGCATCTTATTTAAAACGACTTCGGACTGCAATTGATGCCAAAGGTGCATCAACAAAGTATTGAGCAAAGTCTGTGAATACTTATGTACATGGGATTTTTTTTTTTAACCTTTTTTAATTTTTTTATAAATTTTCAAAATAGAAAAATAATAATACAAGTTTTACCTTATGGCGTATTATGGAGAATTTTGAGGACAATAACAAATACAATCCATTTTGGAATAAGGCTGGCCTGTAACATAACAAAAAGTGGGAAAAGGGAAGCACTATGATTACTTTCTGAATGCACTGTATCTATATTGTTTTTTTGTTTTTTTTTAAATGCAATTTGTAATTAATTGTATGTATTTTATTGTATCCCCTTATTTTAACTTTACTATATTTTAGTTGTATAATGCCATTTGCAGCATTATGGTATTTTTTTTGTTGTCATAAAGTAATACAATCATTTGTGCTTACAGACTGTATCCCTGCAGACTGTATTGATCTTTATTGATATATAATGTATATATTGTGTTTTTTATGTTGATTTTATAAAAAATGAAAAAATAAAACAATTATTATTATTTTTTTTAATTTCTTGTACCGGTCCGTGGCCCGGTGGTTGGGGACCACTGATGTAGACCACAAGGAAGTTTTCTCCATTTAGAAAAAAAAGAAAAATCATAATATGACCCCTTTAATGCGCCCTATAATCCGGTGCGCCTTTTGTATAAAAATAGACCCGCTCATCGGCAGTGCGCCCGCGGTGCGGAAAATACGGTATTTTAGGCATAGTTTTGTTTAAAAAAGTACTGGATTTCGCCCCCGGGTCGCCGGTTGAGTAGCCCTGTCCGACAGTATACACTACCGTATTTTTCGGAGTATAAGTCGCACCGGAGTATAAGTCGCACCTGCTGAAAATGCATAATACAGAAGGAAAAAAACATATATAAGTCACCTTTTTTGGAGAAATTTATTTGATAAAACCCAACACCAAGAATAGACATTTGAAAGGCAATTTAAAATAAATAAAGAATAGTGAACAACAGGCTGAATAAGTGTACGTCATATGAGGAATAAATAACCAACTGAGAACGTGCCTGGTATGTTAACGTAACATATTATGGTAAGAGTCATTCAAATAACTATAACATATAGAACATGCTATACGTTTACCAAACAATCTGTCACTCCTAATCGCTAAATCCCATGAAATCTTATACGTCTAGTCCAGGGGTCGGCAACCCGCGGCTCTGGAGCCGCATGCGGCTCTTTGATCAGTCTGATGCGGCTCAGCAGCTTACTTGCCGACCCCCTCGCCCCGATTTTGCCGGGAGACTTCCGGATTCCAGTGCCCCTCGCAGATAACTCCCGGGATTAATATTCTCCGATTTTCACCCTTACAATTATAATAAGGGCGTGCCATAATGATACAGTATTTGGCGCCCTCTGCAATCTGTATTAACAGCGAGCCAGCCCAGCCCCTTATCATACAGTACGCATCTTCTGCTTCCACACGTACGTGACAGCAAGGCATACTTGGTCAACAGCCACACAGGTTACACTGACGGTAGCCATATAAAACAACTTTATCACTCTTACTAATAATGCGCCACACTTTGAACCAAAACCAAACAAGAATGACAAACACATTTCGGGAGAACATCTGCACCTTAACACAACATAAACACAACAGAACAAATACCCAGAATCCCATGCAGCCCTGACTCTTCCGGGCTACATTATACACCAAACCCCGCCCCCACCCCAACCCTGCTCCCTCACACATCAACCCCCCCCACCCCCCTCTGTGCGTCGGTTGAGGTGGGCATGGTTTGGTAGCGGGGGTGTATAATGTAGCCCGGAAGAGTTAGGGCTGCTTTGGATTCTGGGTATTTGTTCTGTTGTGTTTATGTTGTGTTACGGTGCAGATGTTCTCCCGAAATGTGTTTGTCATTCTTATTTGGTGTGGGTTCACAGTGTGGCGCATTATTAGTAAGAGTGTTAAAGTTTATACCGCCACCGTCAGTGTAACCTGTGTGGTTGTTGACCAACTATGCCTTGCTGTCATTTACGTGAGCAAGCAGGAGTCCCACACCACGTGTAGCTGATCAGGCACGCTGGTTGTAATGGGTGCCAAATGCTGTACCATCCCCGCACGCATGACGCTGCGAAGCGCCATTCATATAAAACCCGCGGGCTGCACTAACATTCAATTTTCATATTAAGGTGTGGGCCGCATGTCTGAGACCCTTGGTTTATACATAGCACAAAGCAAAAAAAAAAAAAGAGTATGCAGTGTTATTTCATTTTAAAATTCAAAACATTTTTGTGGCTCCCATTGTTTTCTTTAATTTGTGAAACTGGTCAAAATGGCTCTTTGACTGGTAAAGGTTGCCGACCCCTGGTCTAGTCTCTTACGTGAATGAGCTAAATAATATTATTTGATATTTTAAGGTAATGTGTTAATAATTTCACACATAAGTCGCTCCTGAGTATAAGTCGCACCCCCGGCCAAACTATGAAAAAAACTGCGACTTATAGTCCGAAAAATAATTAATATTTTTGGATTATTTTGGATAATATTTCATGTTTTTTTTTTAAATGTTTGTGTTTATTTGTTTTATATTGAAACGGACTGTAAAAAATGAGCGATGTTCATGTGTTGTTAATATTTAGTGTTTTATTGCTCATAGTTAATAATGTTACTGCGATTTATAGTCTGAAAAATACGGTTTGTACTCCCATGCTATGCTCACATCGCTTCCTTGATTTCTTCTCTTCATCAACATGAACGTGACCCGTCGGGCTGTAAAGTATCCACACTGATGAGCTCTGTCCGCCAGTTGCCTCAGGATATGGGTTGCTGATCATATTTCTATAATCAATTTAGCAGAGCAGGAGGTATAAATCCTGTCCATTCACTCCTCTCTCTGTCTCTCCAATTTCCCCACCCTCTCTCTCTCTCTCTCTCTCTGTGTCTCTCTGCCTTCGGCTCCTTGCTTATAGTTAGATGAATAATTCAGCAGCCGATGTGGTGAAAGGTGGAGTAAACAAGTCTATTGCCTAATATCCCCAGAGGATGCCAAAGAGAGACGAGCAGGGGCAAAGAGCTCGTGCAGATAGTGGACCGGAGTGATAGGGAGGGACAGTATCTATGGAGAATGGACATCAAGTGTCTTTCCCGGCGACCTGCAGTCATTTGCACTTAGATTGACTCGCTAAAATGGCACAGCTGGCTCCTGGCGCCCCACTTTAGCTGCAACACGTCGGCAACCATTAATAATGGAATCATAAAGGACAAACACCAACACTGTGAGGAGGCGCCGTAGAATGACGAGAAGTCCAGGCTGAACAGTCTCCAAAACAAAAACGAGGGCTTTTTGTCGTAATAAGAGACGTGTGCATCTCTTTCAGGTGGAGAGTTGAGATTCGGAAAAATGAACGATCCGGCGCCAAAAAAGGGGAATTCGGAGGACACGGGCGCCCTTACATAAGAGGCGAATGTAATCTGGCACTGGAGTTATAGTCGCTGATTATGCAAGCAGAACTGCGCTGATTGATGACTCGCCTGAAATTCAATTATGGCTCTAAACAGTTTTATCTTTGAATGAGATTTTTTTTTTTTTAAATATCATGTTAATTAAAGAGACAGAGTGCTACACTTCCAGCATTTGTTTTCAAAGCGACGACAAGTGGCGTTTATTTTTTCTTTAATATTTTTTTTTTTGTAACGCTATATACCAAGGAAAGTATATATGAGTACATTCCGTCATGATAGAGGATGTTTGTACGCACCGATTTTTCTAGAAAATTTGTCGGCAAAAGTTTTGTTCCGGTTATCGTATATTATCTCGGTTATATCGCACACCATGTTGGTGACTCAGGCCTTGTTCACACTGCAGGTCTACTCGGTGGCCTAGTGCAGTGTTTTTCAACCACTGTGCCGCGGCACACTAGTGTGCCGTGGGAGATTATCTAAATTCACCTATTTGGGTGAAAAAAGTATTTTTTGCAAACCAGTAATTATAGTCTGCAAATGATGTGTTGTTGTTGAGTGACGGTGCTGTCTAGAGATCGGCAGAGTAACCGTGTAATACCATATCAGTAGGTGGCAGCCGGTTGCTAATTGCTTTGTAGATGTCGGAAACAGCGGGAGGCAGTTTGAAGGTAAAAAGGTGTCTAATGCTTAAACCAAAAATAAACAAAAGGTGAGTGCCCCTAAGAAAAGGCATTGAAGCTTAGGGAAGGCTATGCAGAACGAAACTAAAACTGAACTGGCTACAAAGTAAACAAAAACAGAATGCTGGACGACAGCAAAGACTTACTGCGGAGCAAAGACGGCGTCCACAATGTACAGCCGAACATGACATGACAATCAACAATGTCCCCACAAAGAAGGATAAAAACAACTGTTCTTGATTGCTAAAACAAAGTAGATGCGGGAAATATCGCTCAAAGGAAGACATGAAACTGCTACAGGAAAATACAAAAAAAAAGAAGAGGAAAAGCCACCAAAGTAGGAGCGCACGACAAGAACTAAAACACTACACACAGGAAAACAGCAAAAAAGTCCAAATAAGTCAGGGCGTGATGTGACAGGTGGTGACAGTACACCTACTTTGAGACAAGAGCTATAGTGATGCATGCTTGGTTATGGTTTAAAGTCATACCCAACAATTGCGACGACGACTTTTTACTGTCAACCGAGTTTCGTTTTTTAAGGAAGGTTGAAAAACACTGGCCTAGTGGTTAGAGTGTCCGCCCTGAGATCGGCAGATCGTGAGTTCAAACCCCGGCTGAGTCATACCAAAGACTATAAAAATGGGACCCATTACCTACCTACAAACCCCGTTTCCATATGAGTTGGGAAATTGTGTTAGATGTAAATATAAACGGAATACAATGATTTGCAAATCATTTTCAACCCATATTCAGTTGACAACATATTTGATGTTTAAACTTATAAACTTTTTTTTTTTTTTGCAAATAATCATTAACTTTAGAATTTGATGCCAGCCACACGTGACAAAGAAGTTGGGAAAGGTGGCAATAAATACTGATAAAGTTGAGGAATGCTCATCAAACACTTATTTGGAACATCCCACAGGTGAACAGGCAAATTGGGAACAGGTGGGTGCCATGATTGGGTATAAACGTAGATTCCATGAAGTGCTCAGTCATTCACAAACAAGGATGGGGCGAGAGTCACTACTTTGTCAACAAATGCGTGAGCAAATTGTTGAACAGTTTAAGAAAAACCTTTCTCAAACAGCTATTGCAATGAATTTAGGGATTTCACCATCTACTGTCCGTAATATCATCAAAGGGTTCAGAGAATCTGGAGAAATCACTGCACGTAAGCAGCTAAGCCCGTGACCTTCGATCCTTCAGGCTGTACTGCATCAACAAGCGACATCAGTGTGTAAAGGATATCACCACATGGGCTCAGGAACACTTCAGAAACCCACTGTCAGTAAGTACAGTTGGTCGCTACATCTGTAAGTGCAAGTTAAAACTCTCCTATGAAAGGCGAAAACCGTTTATCAACAACACCCAGATACGCCGTCGGCTTTGCTGGGCCTGAGCTCATCTAAAATGGACTGATACAAAGTGGAAAAGTGTTCTGTGGTCTGACGAGTCCACATTTCAAATTGTTTTTGGAAACTGTGGACGTCGTGTCCTCCCGACCAAAGAGGAAAAGAACCATCCGGATTGTTATAGGTGCAAAGTTGAAAAGCCAGCATCTGTGATGGTATGGGGGTGTATTAGTGCCCAAGACATGGGTAACTTACACATCTGTGAAGGCACCATTAATGCTGAAAGTTACATACAGGTTTTGGAGCAATATATGTTGCCATCTAAGCAACGTTACCATGGACGCCCCTGCTTATTTCAGCAAGACAATGCCAAGCCACGTGTTACATCAACGTGGATTCATAGTAAAAGAGTGCGGGTACTAGGCTGGCCTGCCTGTAGTCCAGACCTTTCTTCCATTGAAAATGTGTGGCGCATTATGAAGCCTAAAATACCACAACGGAGACCTCCGGACTGTTGAACAACTTAAGCTGTACATCAAGCAAGAATGGGAAAGAATTCCAACTGAGAAGCTTAAAAAATGTGTCTCCTCAGTTCCCAAATGTTTACTGAGTGTTGTTAAAAGGAAAGGCCATGTAACACAGTGGTGAACATGCCCCTTCCCAACTACTTTGACACGTGTTGCAGCCATGAAATTCTAAGTTAATTATTATTTGCAAAAAAAAAATAAAGTTTATGAGTTTGAACATCAAATATGTTGTCTTTGTAGTGCATTCAATTGAATATGGGTTGAAAAGGATTTGCAAATCATTGTATTCCGTTTATATTTACATCTAACACAATTTCCCAACTCATATGGAAACGGGGTTTGTACTTGGCACTCAGCATCAAGGGTTGGAATTGGGGGTTGAATCACCAAAAATGATTCCCGGGCGTGGCCACCGCTGCTGCCCACTGCTCCCCTCACCTCCCAGGGGGTGATCAAGGGTGATGGGTCAAATGCAGAGAATAATTTCGCCACACCTAGTGTGTGTGTGACAATCATTGGTACTTTAACTTTTTTAACTTTAGGTCAATTCCGATTTGTTTGCTCATATGTGACTTGTATCAGATTTTTTCATGTAAATGGGAACGGTGCAATTCCGATTATTTGCAAATCCGACACAAGCCTCTTTCGTATGTGTATACAAATTAGGGTTGTACAGTATTGTACGGCGATACTAATGAATCATATTCGCCTCTGAAAAGTACCGGTCCAGTACATCCATATCCACTGTAATGATACCAAGTATAGTAGCGTATCTAGTCGATACTACTATGATTACGTCAATATTATTTGGCATCACATCTTCTTTTTTTTAGATTTATATTATGTTTATAAACTCAGGAAATATGTCCCTGGACACATGAGGACTTTGAATATGATCAATGTATGATCCTGTAACTACTTGGTATCGGATTGATACCCACATTTTGTGGTAAAATCCAAAACTAATGTAAAGTATCAAACAACAGATGAATAAGTGATTATTACATTTTAACAGAAGTGTAGATAGAACATGTTAAAAGAGAAAGTAAGCAGATATTAACAGAAACTGAACAAGTAGATTATTAATTAATTTTCTACCACTTGTCCTTAATAATTTTGACAAAATAATAGAATAGAAAATTATACAATATGTTACTGCATAAGTCAGCAGACTAATTAGGAGCCTTTGTTTGCTTACTTACTACTAAAAGACAAGTTGACTAATATGTTCACTATTTTATTTAAGGACAAACATGCAATAAGAAACATATGTTTAATGTACCGTAAGATATTTTGTTAAAATAAAGCCAATAATGCAATTTTTTGTGGTCCCCCTTATTTAGAAAAGTACAGAAAAGTACCGAAAAGTATCGAAAAGTATCGAAAAGTATCAAAAAGTATTGAAATCATTTTGGTACCGGTATCAAAATATTGTTATCGGGACAACACTAATACAAATTTGATATGAGACTGCAGTTTCAACGATCAGGTCGCGTTCATCCGACCAATAAGTAATTTAAAAAGTGGTAAGTGTCTCAATTCTTCGCCAAGATAAATGATTGCAATATGAAAGAAAACAGGCGAAAATAATATGTTTTAAGCACTCACTATGTTCTCCTGAAGTGTACTAATTAACTCATATTATGTTCTACATACGGTGAACATTTATATTCCACTTGGAGAAAGCGAACCACCAGGTTTAAGTAAATAATGGTTGAGCCCATAATAAATTAAGGAGCCTTAGTTGGACATTCGCGTGTGGACTGGGTTAACTCTCTCACAAGAAGAGGCAATACATTCAGACTTCGGAATGCAAAAGTGATAGCGCTATCCTGGAGGAGAGACTTCATGTTTATCCTAAACGCCAACCTACAAGTTATGGTTTACATCGGTTGTCTTACCAGTCACTTACACACGAACATCTCCTTCCACGGTCAGGTTGTACTCTCCTGAATTAACACACACCCAGACAGAGAAAGAAGGAGTAAACAACTGTGGTTCGGCTCCTCCAAATTAGGAGTGCCTCATTTTTTACTTTACCTCCTCCAGGTACTGCAGACCTATATAATGACGCTCGCTTGTAATGAAGCAACTTTTTGTTTAGCAAAGCGTCTCCGACGTTTCTTTTGATTGATAATTGGACTTCAATAATAGAATAGGAACACTGCTAATTTCCTGGGGAAGCAAGCTAGCGCGCTGATCGCTAGCTAGTAATGTACGGTGCTAACTCTAGCAGCTCGGACTGATTGCTAGCTTTAGAAGCGATCACTTTTAATCACGAGCTAACAATTAGGGCCCATAATGCTCGCTAGCTTGCAGCTGGCGCGCTAATCGCTATATAGTTTAACTGCTAAGTGTATGAATACGAGACACATTAACGTCTTTCCCTTTTACAAACAACATACTATAATAGGAATTTGTATAAACACATTTCTGTCAGAGCAATTCAGTTATTCAAATGTGCACATTCAACAACAGGCTGTGCTTTCCTAAAACCGAGTGGTAACGATGAAGATATTTTTTTCACTTTAATATTTATTTAAATAAAGCAATCTACTTTACAAATAAAGTTGGTCTGGTGTACCAAACGGCATAAACAAAAGAAACACAGTACATCAACAACGTATATTTCAAAACAATGATTATGACTATGGATGTCCGATAATGGCTTTTTGCTGATATCCGATATTCTGATATTGTCCAACTCTTTAATTACCGATACCGATATCAACCGTTACCGATATCAACCGATATATGCAGGCGTACATTATTATGCCTAATTTGGACAACCAGGTATGGTGAAGATAAGGTACGTTTTAAAAATAATAATAAAATAAGATAAATAAATTAAAAACATTTTCTTGAATATAAAATAAAGTAAAACAATATAAAAACAGTTACATAGAAACTAGTAATTAATGAAAATTATTCAAATGAACTGTTAAAGGTTCGTACTATTAGTGGACCAGCAGTCGAGGAATTAACACATTATTATGCCTAATTTGGACAACCAGGTATGGTGAAAATAAGGTACTTTTAAAATAAATTCATAAAATAAGATAAATAAATTAAAAAACATTTTCTTGAATAAAAAAGAAAGTAAAACAATATAAAAACAGTTACATAGAAACTAGTAATTAATGGAAATTATTAAAATTAACTGTTAAAGGTTCGTACTATTAGTGGACCAGCAGTCGAGGAATTAACACATTATTATGCCTAATTTGGACAACCAGGTATGGTGAAGATAAGGTACTTTGAAAAAAAAAAATCATAAAATAAGATAAATAAATTAAAAACATTTTCTTGAATAAAAAAGAAAGTAAAACAATATAAAAACAGTTACATAGAAACTAGTAATTAATGAAAATTAGTAAAATGAACTGTTACTATTAGTGGACCAGCAGCACGCACAATCATGTGTGCTTACGGACTGTATCCCTTGCAGACTGTATTGATATATATTGATGTATAATGTAGGAACCAGAATATTAATAGCAGAAAGAAACAACCCTTTTGTGTGAATGAGTGTGAATGAGTGTAAATGGGGGAGGAAGGTTTTTTGGGTTGGTGCACTAATTGTAAGTGTATCTTGTGTTTTTTATGTTGATTTAATTAAAAAAAAAAAAAAAAAAACCCGATACCGATAATTTCCGATATTACATTTTAACGCATTTATCTCTAATTATGACATTTTAGAATATGCTCTATCCATCCATTTTCTACCGCTTGTCCCTATCGGGGTGGCGGGGGCTGCTGGAGCCTATCTCAGCTGCTCTATATATTTTCAAAATGTGGCCAGAAGAAAAATATATTAGTTGGTATAGTAGTAATATATGGAGTAATATTGTATATAGTAGTTGCCAGACTTGCAAGATCATTACTATTCAGACAAAAAAAAATCAAGATATTAAAACCTAACAATAAAGGTGAATATGAAGATCAATACACGGGTGTGTCGACATACAACATGAAACAACCCCACATGACATCACATTAACTAAAAAGGAAGCAGACTATTTTGCTTTTATCATTAAAAAAAACACTCTAAAACCTTCATACAAATAAAACGGCAGACGATTAACATATTTAAACACTACAATAACAACAATGTGGCTCTTAAGAACCCAAAATAATATTCAATGTTTTTTCTGCCAAGGAAAGTATATTTTCAGTATTTATTTTTATTTTTATTGTATCTGACTTTATGTCTTGTTTATAGAGGATAACGCTTGTTTAAAATGTGTGTATAAGTACTTTCTGAGCACATACAATAATGATATTGTTAGAACGTGGACTTTGGCGTGGTTTGTTTTCCCATGGTGCAAAGGAAAGTTGGCGTGAATGTAAGTACATGTTTAATTTTACACTAACAAAAAGAACAAACGAAAAGCGCGCACAAGGCGGAAGTACAAAAACTTGGCTAATGAAACAAAAACTTGCATAAAGGCAAAAACGCGAAACATGAAATATACAACACTTACTGTGGCATGAAAAACGTGCATGGGACAATGGCTTGGCATGACAGGTAGCAGAGGTAGAAAGGATAGATGGGTATGATAATGTCACCAGGACGAACAACAGAAACAGACCGGCTTAAATAGCAGTGACATGATCAATCAGTGAAAACAGGTGCGTGACTCAAAACGTGAAATAGGTGCGTGACATGACAGGTGAAAACTAAAGGGTTGCTATGGTGACAAACAAACAAAAGCGCACAAAGAGTCCAAAAACAAAACCGAACATGACTAAAACAAAACATGATCACACAGACATGACAGATATCTGTTATAATTTTGGTCACAATAATCGTTATATGAAATTTTCATATACTTACATCCCTAATTCCTAATCCATTTTTTTTTTGTGAAGCCAGGAACACAATAGTGGTGTGTGTAATCATTTTGAATCCACTGTGAAAAAAATTATATTTGATAGCTTGTAACAAAATTAAATGTTTCTTCCCTTACACAGGAAAGTAATTGAAACCAAATCAAGAGCGCCTCTGCTAGTTGCAGTCATGTAATGCAGGGGTTTTTAAACTTTTTGACGCCGGGGCCCAACTTTTCCACTACAGATAGACCCGAGGCCCACTGAAATATTAACACTGAATTAGTGACCTTACTCTTGATTTAAATGGTATTCAGTAATTATGTCTAACTTACTCAATGTTTGCGACCTTGTCAAATGATATGAAAGCATGTGTTAAAAAAGATTCTTATTTAGTTGACAAATAAACATTAGGCTTAGGTCAGGCTGATTAGAAAAATAAGTATTAACCAAATATACTGCATAAGAAGGGATTCATAAATACAGTCGTGGTCAAAATTTTACATACACTTGTAAAGAACATAATGTCATGGCTGTCTTGAGTTTCCAATAATTTCTACAAATCTTATTTTTTTGTGATAGAGTGATTGGAGCACATACTTGTTGGTCACAAAAAACATTCATGAAGTTTGGTTCTTTTATGAATTTATTATGGGTCTACTGAAAATGTGACCAAATCTGCTGGGTCAAAAGTATACATACAGCAATGTTAATATTTGGTTACATGTCCCTTGGCAAGTTTCACTGCAATAAGGCGCTTTTGGTAGCCATCCACAAGCTTCTGGTTGAGTTTTTGACCACTCCTCTTGACAAAATTGGTGCAGTTCAGCTAAATGTGTTGGTTTTCTGACATGGACTTGTTTCTTCAGCATTGTCCACACGTTTAAGTCAGGACTTTGGGAAGGCCATTCTAAAACCTTCATTCTAGCCTGATTTAGCCATTCCTTTACCTCTTTTGACATTTGTTTGAGGTCATTGTCCTGTTGGAAGACCCAACTGCACCCAAGACCCAACCTCCGGGCTGATGATTTTAGGTTGTCCTGAAGAATTTGGAGGTAATCCTCCTTTTTCATTGTCCCATTTACTCTCTGTAAAGCACCAGTTCCATTGGCAGCAAAACAGACCCAGAGCATAATACTACCACCACCATGCTTGACGGTAGGCATGGTGTTCCTGGGATTAAAGGCCTCACCTTTTCTTTTCCAAACTTATTGCTGGGTATTGTGGCCAAACAGCTCAATTTTTGTTTCATTTGACCACAGAACTTTCCTCCAGAAGGTCTTATCTTTCTCCATGTGATGTCAGATAAAACAAAAATTGAGCTGTGGGTGTTCCAACAGGACAATGACCCCAAACACATGGCAAAAGTAGTAAAGGAATGGCTAAATCAGGCTAGAATGAAGGTTTAAGAATGGCCTTCCCAAATTCCTGACTTAAACGTGTGGACAATGCTGAAGAAACAAGTCCATGTCAGAAAACCAACACATTTAGCTGAACTGCACCAATTTTGTCAAAAGGAGTGGTCAAATCATCAACCAGACGCTTACCAGAAGCTTGTGGATGGCTACCAAAAGCGCCTTATTGCAGTGAAACTTGCCAAGGGACATGTAACCAAGTATTAACATTGCTGTATGTATACTTTTGACCCAGCAGATTTGGTCACATTTTCAGTAGACCCATAATAAATTCATAAAAGAACCAAACTTTATGAATGTTTTTGTGACAAACAAGTATGTGCTCCAATCACTCTGTCACAAAAAAAAAGAGTTGTAGAAAGTATTGGAAACTCAAGACAGCCATGACATTATGTTCTTTACAAGTGTATGTAAACTTTTGACCTTGACTATGTATATATATATATATATGTATATATATATATATTTGACCACGACTGTAACTGACAAAAAAATAAACTTACATACAATTATGTTGCGCTAAAATAAATGAACTAAATTAATAACAAATGTTTCGTAACTAAACTGTCAATACAATTAAAGTGCAAATAAAAATACAGATTCACCACTTTAGTCATATGTTTTGCTCCAGACTTCTTGTTTGTTTGATATTGTCATTACTGACACAAGAGGTGGAAAAGTGTACCACTCCGGTCCACAGCTGAGAAACAGATATTTTTTTGGCTGCCCTCTAGGGGGCGCTCGCGGCCCAACAATGGGCCCTATTGTTAAGAAACACTGACATTAATGCATTAAATTTTGCCACAGTTGCTTCAAGTCATGATTAATCAATGAAATGCACACAATGGGAACAATACTGAACGATCAAATATTTTGTCCTCAATCATATTAAAATAATAATGTTCCTTTTTTTTTTTACCATTGTGCCATCTATTGGATCTGCTGGGGCATCGTCCCACTTGCCCCTAATACAAGATCACCATTGGCCATAATATATTTGGTAACACTTTAGTATGGGGAACATGGTCACCATTAATTAGTTGCTTATTAACATGCAAATTAGTAACATATTGGCTCTTAATTAAAAGCACTTATTAAGGGTTAGGTGTTAGGGATTAGGGTTAGGGGTTTGGTTTAGGGTTAGGGTCTAAGTCAGGGGTAGGGAACCTATGGCTCTAGAGCCAGATGTGGCTCTTTTGATGACTGCATCTGGCTCTCAGATAAATCTTAGCTGACATTACTTAACAGGATAAGTAATGAATAATTCCGCTGGTAATCACAGTGTTAAAAATAATGTTAAAAATATAAAACGTTCTCATGGATTTTAATCCATTCATCCATTTTCTACCGCACCTGTTCAAGAAGTCGCATTATTGGTAAGAAGTATTATATTTAATATTGGTTAGCTTCAGAATAACAATGTTATTAAAAAGAATAAGAGACTTATTGTACTCTAAAAATGTTGGCATTACTTAAAAATGCATGCATTTCGTTGTATTCAGTGTTAAAGGGGAACATTATCACCAGACCTATGTAAGCGTCAATATATACCTTGATGTTGCAGAAAAAAGACCATATATTTTTTTAACCGATTTTCGAACTCTAAATGGGTGAATTTTGGCGAATTAAACGCCTTTCTATTATTCGCTCTCGGAGCGATGACGTCACAACGTGACGTCACATCGGGAAGCAATCCGCCATTTTCTCAAACACATAAACACCGAGTCAAATCAGCTCTGTTATTTTCCGTTTTTTCGACTGTTTTCCGTACCTTGGAGACATCATGCCTCGTCGGTGTGTTGTCGGAGGGTGTAACAACACGAACAGGGACGGATTCAAGTTGCACCAGTGGCCCAAAGATGCGAAAGTGGCAAGAAATTGGACGTTTGTTCCGCACACTTTACCGACGAAAGCTATGCTACGACAGAGATGGCAAGAATGTGTGGATATCCTGCGACACTCAAAGCAGATGCATTTCCAACGATAAAGTCAAAGAAATCTGCGAGCGGATGAGGGTATGTCTACAGAATATATTAATTGATGAAAACTGGGCTGTCTGCACTCTCAAAGTGCATGTTGTTGCCAATGTATTTCATATGCTGTAAACTTAGTTCATAGTTGTTAGTTTCCTTTAATGCTAAACAAACACATACCAATCGTTGGTTAGAAGGCGATCGCCAAATTCATTCATTTTTATTTTTTATTTATTTTTTTGTCCTGTCCAGCTTCTCAGGCAAATCATATAGTTGATGTAGATGCCCATATCGGCTGTTCAGATTTACCTTACAAAAGAGATTTTTTTTTTATTCCTCCACAACCTGTAGAAAGGGTGGTCCCCACAAGTGATGATCAAAAACTTGGTCCCCATTCCAAATGATAACCAGAATGTGTGTGTGTGTATGTGTGTGTGTAAAATATTCAGCTGTACTCACTGGCATTGTCTGACTTCCGTGGAGGGCACCGATTGCAGACTGAGCCTCGGTATGTGTGGAAAACTTGACAAAGGCGCAACCTGAAGGAGAATCACACACACACACACACACACACACACACACACACACACACACACACACACACACACACACACACACACACACACACACACACACACACACACACACACACACACACACACACACACACACACACACACACACACACACACACACACACACACGGTATGAATGTGCAATCAGTCAAGTGAGGCGAAAAGTCGACTGTATGTAAATAAAGGATGTGGAAGTGTAGCCGACATCACAAAAAAAATAAAATAATAAAATACAAAGACGGGGGATGTGCGGCTCACTTCACAGCGGGTGGGCAGACTATCAGGCTAAAGCTGCAGGCTGGACGACTGCATAGATGAAGCAGAAAAGTGTAGTATTTAGCAGCACACACTTGTCTGTGCATATTAAATACCAGCTAGACTGGTAGTAACGCAAAGTGCAGGATGTTCAGATCAATAAAGCAACTCTAATGTCCTTAAAGAACATTGTGGTGAAACATAACTTATTGGTGCCAATCAACGTCAATTGTTGCTCATCAATTATTCTACTTTAGAAAATCATTATAACAGCTATAGTGTTTGTCACGGACAGAAATATGCCAACAAAACATAATTGAATTATTGCAATAAATAATGCATGGTTGTAGACAACCGCAGTGTATTCCATCAGACATTTTTCTACGTACCTTTATTATATGCAAAAGTCAAACTATTACACAATAGGATCATTCTAAAGTACCGTCTGGTTGAAGTTACAACAGCGATTATTTTGAATCAAAATTACAATTTGGTACTTGTTCTGATAAAAAATAAGTACCGTATTTTTCGGAGTATAAGTCGCACCGGAGAATAAGTCGCACCTGCCGAAAATGCATAATAAAAAAGGACAAAAACAAACATAAGTCGCACTGGAGCCCGGCCAAACTATGAAAAAAACTGCGACTTATAGTCCGAAAAATACGGTATGTCACAAGTCTTTGTTATTTTAATTGGGAAGTATGATTTGGAAAAAGAATGGACAGGGAACACAATTGTGTAGCATAGGCTCCAGCACCCCCCCGCCCCCCCCCCCTACACTTGGCCTTATTAACAACAATCAGCAGCTGACCAATCAGTGGTGAGATGTGATACATGTAACGGTAAAAAGCAAGTCGTGATCATTCAAAGGAAGCAGATATTTGTGATAGAAACGATTTAAAAATGTTTTAAACATTTTTAAATCAGTAAGGTAGTGTTGTCCCGATACCAATATTTTGGTACCGGTACCAAAATGTATTTCGATACTTTTCTAAATAAAGGGGACCACACAAAATTGCATTATTGGCTTTATTTTAACAAAAAAAATAGGGTCGGCAAGTATGCAGCTGAGCCGCATCAGTGTGATCAAAGAGCCGCGGGTTGCCGACCCCTGGTTTATTAGTATCGCGGTACTATACAAATACCGGTATACCGTACAACCCTAGTGCCAGGGTTACTGTGCATTACTTCTTGTTATCCCTAAGGGGAGCCCGAGGGCAGAAAGAAGCAGCAAAATAGAGATTATGGAGTATAATACTGTTACATCTAAAGCACTGCAAAATGGTGCATTATTTAATTTGCGTATTCTTACAATGACTGATCTGCTCAACCAATCAACAACCAGTAGGTTGACTAAAATTGATGATAGAAGATTAAAATTATGACTCAAATTGAATAAAATAACATGATGTTCTGGTGTGATCCCCTTCATCAAATAAAGAGTTAATCGGCCAAGATACAGAGGACATAATATAGCACGGTACAGAGAGAAATCAAGCTTCCCTGGGCTGGCCCTGTGCACCTTCACAGCAGGGACATATGAATTGTTTTGACATCCATCTTTCCCTTCCTCCTCCTCCTCCTCCTCTCCCAAACTACTGCAGAGTCACAATGCTCTGGCTTGCAGCCCTTTTAGATATAATTCCACAACAATTTCCATAAGCGCTAGCTGGGGAATAGGCTGCAGCGACATGAAAAACAACCAGGCCCCCCCTTGCACTTTGCTATATGTCACAGGAAATTGATGTCTCCAAAAGTTTTTGGGTTGCCTCGTGCACGCCTTGAGGTAAGAATAACTTCCAGTGGCAGTGTGGTAACTTTAACTTGCTTACTGTATGAGGCGAGGTGAGTGTTGGGACAGACCGCACCATTTTGGTTGTATCATCTCGAGGGACAGTAATGCAAAAACTACTAAATATTTGCGTGTGAATGCTGAAAAGCCGAAACCGAACTTTTATTCTAAGAGTTATAACACTAGCCAGATAGTAACACAGCATCCGACTCTTAGGTGTATACCTGCAAAATGAGCAAAACAGCTAGTATACTAACATGCCAGCATTAGAATGCTCATTAGAACCTTTGTTGAGTTTATATACCGTATTTTTCGGACTATAAGTCGCAGTTTTTTTCATAGTTTGGTCGGGCTCCAGTGCGATTTATATGTTTTTTTTCCTTCTTTATTATGCATTTTCGGCAGGTGCGACTTATACTCCGGTGCGACTTATACTCCGAAAAATACGGTAAGTCATATTTTACACTTTTTCAATTGCTTTGTTAACTTGTGGACTTTATTTCGTCAAGTGTTTTTGTGTGACACAGCCACATAGACGTTAGTAGCCATTAGGTCAGGGGGCGGCAACCCAAAATGTTGAAAGAGCCATACTGGACCAAAAATACAAGAAAAAAAAAATCTGCCTCGAGCCGCAAAAATTAAAAGCTTTATATAAGTGTTATAATGAAGGTGACACATGATCTAAGTGTCTATATTAGCTATATTAGCCTAAAAGGAAAGAGCAGGCTGTCTTCTTCTAATGGATTTATCACAATCTTTGCAAGCTGGGTAACGTTTGCTGTGGTCTGGAACAACATGGCACATAAACATCTATCAGAAATGCAGTCAATATTACATACACATAATGTGTCATGAGGCATGCACATTTAAATTAAATACACAGAGGACCAATGTTCCTTTTAATTTTTCATGTGTGTGAGCAAACGCAAAAACTCCCTGAGCATTCAGCGGAGCCCATGTGAGCAACACCAGACGTGCACACTGTGGCTACACTAGCAGCACACCTGTCTCAAACCTGACTAAATAAGTTCAATCTCTATCCATCCATCCATTTTCTACTGCTTGTTGGAGCCTATCTCAGCTGCATTCGGGCGGAAGGCGGGTTACACCCTGGACAAGTCCCCACCTCATCGCAGGGCCAACACTGATAGACAGACAACATTCTCTTATTATTATAATCAAATGACAGCAGTCATTTTCATGAGGTTATTTTCTAATATAAGTGTTTAGGCCCACTTACAATGACAATAACAAAAAATATTGTTTTTCATGAACTGTGTACTTGTATTGTTTGTCTGGGTGGAGGTCCTGCTTTGGAAATAATTTGTACCCCTTTCAGACATTGCATTTAGTTCCCATTACAACATTCACATGTTGCACAATGAGATGTAAATGGGGATCATGTGTACTGTGCTGCAACTTCCTGTTTGTAAAAAATATATTTTTATTAGTATTTATTTAATATACTAACAGCATTTCATGATTAATATTTATAAATTAAGATTCCTAATAAATGACACTAGAATAAGCACACATTTGATTGGTAAATCATAGTGTAACGACCTGGAATTACACTTTATGTGTGGTGTTGGAGTTGTCCGACTTTTTGTGTGGCTGCAAACGCATCACTGGCTAAGTGCCATATGTGCATGTGTTGGCGCAAGTGAGAAAGAGCGAGCGGCTGCTGTTGATATAACAAAGTTGCTTTTGGTCTGGTTTGTACTGCAGAAAATTACCAGTTTTGCTAGATATCATTTTTTTTACTAATGTTTTGGTGATGTGTTTATGGCCAACAATAAAGAGTTTTGCTCAGTAAAGTGATCGATGGAATTCATGTCCTCAAAGCGTCTCGACAGACGTTAAAATATTTGAACAATGATGACGAAAACTGTTTTCTCTGTCGTGTCCGTGTCGTGTCGAAAATTGTTATGCGCTTATTTTTTTATTTGATTTTGTGCGTGGCATAGATTTGCCGAGGACGCTTGAGCAGTGCGCAATTTCACAGGCGCGCACCTTAGAGGGAACATTGCAGAGGACATAAGTAAAGAAAGTTAAATGAGCTCAAACATACCCACAAACAAGGCATAATGATGCAATATGTACAGCATAAATAGCATGTTACCATCTAATAGTTGTAACACGAGCCAGCTGGTGTCAAGTAACACAGCATACGGCCTGGAAAATGAGCGAAACAGCTATTATACTAACATGCTAACGTTAGAATGTGTCAAGTAATAAAATATTTGACGCTAAGGCGTATACCAGCAAAAATAAGTTAACGGGTTGTAATACTAATATTAGCATGCTAGCAATTTGAAAATTGAAAGCTTTATATACTGTAAGTCTTATAATGAAGGCGACACATGATGTAAGTGTCTAAATAAGCTATGATAGCTTAAAAAGAAACGGCAGGCTGTTTTCTTCTAATGGATTTATTACAATCTTTGCAAGCTCGGTAACGTTTGCTGTGGTCTGGAACAACATCGCACACAAACAACTAACAGAAATGCAGCCAATATTACATAGAGATAATGTGTCATAAATAAATAAAGTTAAATGAGCTCAAATATACCTACAAACAAGACTCCGACAAGTTAATAACATCGACAAAGCTCAAAGTTTGGTGGACAAAATGAGACAAAGAAGGAGTGGCACAGAACACGAATTTCCGTGCAAGCGTCGCAGAAAGTTGTACATGTAAACAAACTACGGTGAGTTCAAGGACCAATGAAATTAGTAGGACAAAACAGCGCTCCCCAAATACTCTCATCAGTGGAGCATGTTTAATACAAACAGTGGGATTTCTAACATTTCGGAAGGTTTGTGTCATGTTTGTCCTCCTCCAGAAACCATATTAAAACAAAAAATATCTATTTTTCTCCCACCTTTTTCCATTTTGATCCATTTTTAAAAAAAGCTCCAGGGAACTAATAGGACGGCGCTTCAGAGCCGACCCCCGCATTAGGCTAACAAGGAGCTGTCTTGTCTGGTTATGTTTGTTCTCTGATAGATTTTAGTGGTATGACTTTTGTATATACTGCGAGAAGCCAACAACTAGTGGTTAGAGTGTTTTGCCCTGAGATCGGTAGGTTGTGAGTTCAAACCCCGGCCGAGTCATACCAAAGACTATAAAAATGGGACCCATTACCTCCCTGCTTGGCACTCAGCATCAAGGGTTGGGATTGGGGGTTAAATCACCAAAAATGATTCTCGGGCGTGGCCACCGCTGCTGCTCACTGCTCCCCTCACCTCCCAGGGGGTGATCAAGGGTGATGGGTCAAATGCAGAGAATGATTTTGCCACACCTCGTGTGTGTGTGTGACAATCATTGGTACTTAACTTAATATGTCTGTTGTCATCAGGTATACTTTTATGTTTATTATTTCACACTTTTAAACATGTCAGTCTGCAGACGTCGAAAGTTGGATGTGGGAGGTATTAAGCAAACATATATCTGCTATCATCAGAATAAACTGCTACTACAACCAAGAGAAATGTCGGGGATCAATCAAAATACAATGCAGATCCCTACACTACCAGCACCTATGCAACCCCAGACCATGATGCTTGTTACTCCAGTTATTTAGACAATAATGGCTGCGTATTGCTGGTTTTCAACATTTGGGGTTTTTCGCTTGTGAATCAAACAATTCAATCGCGTCCGTTCATTAAGCAGCAGCTGCACAGATGCCAGGGTGTTTTGAAGGTTGAGAGGCACATATAAAAGCTAGAAATCATCAAAATGTAGCGGAATGTGATGGAGTGGGTTTTCACACTCTCAAGAAGAAAGACTTTTTACAAGATCTAAAAGATCCAACATCAAAAAGTGGACTTTTTAAACTGCAGTATGTAGTCGCAAACACATCTTTCGACAGTCACACGGAGTTCAAGAAGTAAAAAAAAAGTCTGGAGGCACATCATTTCTTCATCTGGTTGGGTCCACGAGATGAACATTAAGCCATTATTTGTGCAAGGGTAAGTCTGTATTTGACTGACGTTTTATGGACAGTCCTTGTTTATCGGTGTTGTCAAGCAGTTCGCTTATATCATATATAATATAAAAGTTTACCCTATTTTTCAGACTGTAAGGCACACTTAAAAGTCTCTCATTTTGTTACTGGTCACATGTGACCAGTAAGAGATACGTGTAGACTGCAGGTTGAAGCCGAGTCAATAAAATGAAACGAGCAAGTACCCGAAAGCAAGCAACACCAACATGTTGATGTTTCATTAAGAACATAGAGTAGAACATAACACACGGCGCTCAAAAATGTCAAAATGTTTTAGTATGACTTTGGTAAACTACGAAACTGCAACACATCGACGTCCCACTGGGTTGTGAGTTTTTCCTTGCCCTTATGTGGGCTCTGAACCGAGGATGTCGTTGTGGCTTGTGCAGCCCTTTGAGACACTTGTGATTTAGGGCTATATAAATAAACATTGATTGATTGATTGAACACTTCAATGATTGTCAGAGCATTACGGCTACCATAGTTAGACGTACTGTGTTTCTGTTAGAATAATTACGTATATATAATCACACAACTCTTATGCTTAAGGGCCGCTGCTATAGTTATTATCAATTGTGCTGAATTTGTTTTTCTTTGTCTGTGCAAAGCTGGCAATCCAAAAGTTTGCAAGCCAGTCTCGTATCAGTGTTTGTTTCCAGAATCAGCCTGCTGACTGCCAAGGCCGAACATCGAGTACCGTGACGCAGACAGAGCAGAGACAAGGCGATCATATATTGTGTCTAACTGGAGCTGTCGAGATTACCCCCTTCCCTCAGCGACAGCTTCAGCGATGTAACCAGGGACCTCCCAAATAAATAGTGGAAACACGTGGGCTGGACTTTTAGAACGTCGTTCGGATCTGTAACTAGAGTACAGCCCAAAACACGTCTCTCCTCAATTGAGTGTCTGTATGATTCCTTGCTTCTCGTCTGTTTAATAGATGTCATCAGTGTTTGAACCTGACAGTCTCAATATATATATATATATATATATTAATATTATGAAAGACCTACCTATTGGTACCTGCTGATGTGTGTTTGGGATCTGCATAAGTCCCGGAAATGTAAGTTCTTCCATCAGTAAAGTCCGCACCGCAGTCATTTACCTCCTTCTTTTTCTCTATCCTCCGCTGTTGCCATTTCTAATATAAAATAGCATACAATTCTAACTTATATCTGTCAGTAGACTCACTATGGAAGGGCTAAAAAATACAGATACAACAAAAGATGACGGCTAGAAGTCAGAAAGCGACTTTAAGATGGTCTGTAAAACATAATCTATGCAACATTTTGACCAAATAACCACCATTACATGTTATGTAGACCACAAGGAAGTGTTTTACATTTAGAAAACAATCATCATTTGACCCCTTTCATGCGCTTTATGAACATAGACCTGAATAAACCCGCTCATCTGCAGTGTGCCTCGTCATCCGCTGCGTCCTATGATCTGAAAAACCCCAAAAACTAACTATTTGAGAAATCAGACGAATGTAGTTCATGGAAACGTAGTGACTGTTTATTTAAATTTAGCTGTTTCCCTGATGTTCAGCAAAGTTTAGATCTCAATACTATTTAGCAATTGCTTACACTTACTTTACAGTGAGACTTTGGCGTTTAGTTATTTGAGGTAATGCATATTATTAACAGGAACATAGTGTATGAGGTGGCGACTTGTCCAGGGTGTACACCGCCTTCTGCCTGATTGCAGCTGAGATAGGCTCCAGCACCCCCCGCGACCCCAAAAGGGACAAGCGGTAGAAAATGGATGGATTTATAGTGTAAAATAACTATGTGGAGGGGGGTGTGGCCTGCGGGCCTGCCGTGTAACGGGGTGAGTCAGGACCGGCCTCGAAGACAGCGACAGGTGCGTAGATGGCCCAGGTGGGCCCTGTTATCTAATCACCTGTCGCCTTTATTAGCAGCAGCCGTGAGGAAACAAGCGGTTGGAGTTGGAGGTGATGCTGAGAGACACGGACGCAGAAAAGACACTGTGCTGAAACGCAAAAGACTTTGCACCATTGAAGTAAAATAAAACTGTTATATCCTGAATTCCTGGCAGTCTGTGGTGGTCTGAAAAACCCACTAGAGGGCAACCTCTACAAACTGAATCAGTGATTCTTGTCCAAACTATACGCGATTGGCGAGAACTACCGTATTTTTCGGACTATAAGGCGCACTTAAAACCCTTTCATTTTCTCAAAACTCAACAGTGTGCCTGATGTAAGGAATAATTTTGGTTGTGCTTACCGACCTGGACGCTATTTGATTTGGTAAATGGTGAAATGATAAGAGTGACCTGTAGATAGCAGTCACACATAAGAGATACGTGTGGACTGCAATATGACTCAAACAACACCAACATTTTATATGTCCCATTGAAAATATAGAACATTACACACGGCGCTCAAAAATCTATCGAAATGTTTTAATACGACTTTGGTAAGCTATGAAGGATTGGACTGTGCTTCAACATACGAGTATTATTATGCTGTTTGTATGAGGTAAGACATATTATCTGCCGTTTTGTTTTGCAATATTATTCAGAAACAACTTTTCTGACCTATTGGTACCTGCTAAACTGTATTTGGGATCTACATAAGTCCTGAAAATTTGCACACCTCCGCCTTTGTAGTCGATAAGATTCTTCTTTTTCTCTATCTTCTTGTTATGGGACATTCATACTCCGCTGTTGCCATTTCTAATATAAAGTAGTGTAAAGTTCTTACTTATATATGTCAGTAAACTCGCCATGAAAGCAATAAAACATACCGGTGTAGTGAGATTACATTTTCTTTGCTCAGTTTGTGTTGAAACTATGGCGAATCGCAAACAGAGCCATGTGTGGAGCTATTACAGCGCTGCCAACAGTCAAGCGCCTATGTGTGACATACGTCAAAAAGCATTAAAGAGTCGTGGCGACACAACAAACTTTGTCAACCACCTCAGGGTGAACCACAACTCTGAATACGAAGCATTTGTGAGGCAAACGGGAGAGTGCAGTCAGAGCAGCACAAAGTCAGGTTCTGGTGGTGTGGCGAGACAGATATCTTTGGTGGAGTCCTTCAATGCTGCTGTCAAGTACTATCCAGGTACAGGAAGATGAAATGTGGAACTAATAACATTTGTGAAAAAATGAGTAACAAAATAAATTGATTTAAAATGCTTTAAATATGGCTGCATGAGTTTAGTATAGAACTATTATGTGTTATCACGACATATACACATATTACTGAATAGATGTATAAATGACATGTGTAAATCTATCTATATATATATATATATATATATATATATATATATATATATATATATATATATATATATATATGTTAGGTCAGGAAAAAACCCAGAGGCTATTTCATCGGATAACGGATAAAACACAGTAACCTCGACTATATATATATATATATATATATATATGTTAGGTCAGGAAAAAACCCAGAGGCTATTTCATCGGATAACGGATAAAACACAGTAACCTCGACTATATATATATATATATATATATATATATATATATATACATGTTAGGTCAGGAAAAAACACAGAGGCTATTTCATCGGATAACGTATAAACCACAGTAACCTCGACTATATATATATATATATATATATATTAACATATATATATGGGACGGCGTGGCGAAGTGGAAGAATGGCCGTGCGCGACCCGAGGGTCCCTGGTTCAATCCCCACCTAGTACCAACCTCGTCATGTCCTGAGCAAGACACTTCACCCTTGCTCCTGATGGGTGCTGGTTAGCGCCTTGCATGGCAGCTCCCTCCATCAGTGTGTGAATGTGTGTGTGAATGGGTAAATGTGGAAGTAGTGTCAAAGCGCTTTGAGTACCTTGAAGGTAGAAAAGCGCTATACAAGTACAACCCATTTATTTATATATATATACATATACTTTGTACATAAATATATATATATATATATATATATATATATATATATATATATATATATATATATATATATATATATATATATATATATATATATGTATGTGTGGGAAAAAAAATCACAAGACTACTTCATCTCTACAGGCCTGTTTCATGAGGGGTTCCTAAATCTCCTGATGATTGAGGGAACCCCTCATGAAACAGGCCTGTAGAGATGAAGTAGTCTTGTGATTTTTTTTCCCACACATACATATATTGCGCTCTACTACGGTATCGAGCACTATTTTTTGGATAACCTTATTAAGACATATATATATATATATATATATATATATATATATATATATATATATATATATATATACATATACTGTGTACATAAATATATATATATATATATATATATATATATATATATATATACATATATATATACACATACATATATATATATATATATACATATATATATATATACATACATATATACATACATACATATATATATATATATATATATATATATATACATATATATATATATATATATATATATGTATGTTAGATATACATATGATAAACATAAAAATATATATTAACATACATATATACATATACTGTATATATACATATACTGTGTATGTATATATATATATATATATATATATATATATATATATACATACACACACACACGTTTAGATACTGTACATACTGTATGTTAGATATACTGTATGATAAACATACAAATATATATTAACATATACTATATATATATATATATATATATATATATATATATATATATATATATATATATATATATATATATATATATATATATATATAATGGTATCACACATCACTAGCTTTTACAGTTTATTTATAAATTCATACAGATTATAAGAAAGTTGTCACTGCAAACTCGATTGTGTTCAGAGGGCTCCACTTCACTATAAAGACAGGTTCAACACAGCAGCAACAATGTTCTTTTCTTTTCTTTTTTTTTTGCTTCTTTTAACAACATTTTTCTTTATGATGAACACTATTAGGAACTCCACAATAACCTTGTTCCAAAATCCTAATTGGAACAAATTCAACAGGCATGCATAGTGCATTCATACTGCATTTTTTGCACATTATAGCCCAATTTAAACTTAATGTCAAACGTTCATCTAAATGGCATTGTTTGGCTCCAGCCTGTTTTGATTTTGCATCCGTGGGGAGCCGAACTTGATCTAATTGTGCACCGGGGTGGACAGACCCGGGGAGGTATAATTATAAGGTCCAGCAGATGATGAACAATGTTTTGTTTTGGGAACTACAGTAGCAACAATATAGGGAAGTTAAACGCCATCTGCCTTTGAAACTGTTTAATAAACCCAAAGGTTATCCTTAAGGTAATATCTTAGGTGCTTACAAAACATTTATTTGCATATTACATGTGTCTGTGTGCGCTTATAAATAGAAATGCATAGTCGTAGATGGCCGTAATGTATCCCCCCAGACATCCTGTAATTATTTATGATATACTGTATTAAGTTCACTGACCATAAAAGTAAGCTTTGCAGCAGCACACATTTCTATTAAAATCTTGTACTTATTTTTTTATTTGCTTTTACAGTCACAGCCTGCTAATACAATTGTATGCCCAATGTTATAAGACACACATTAATACATGAAAAAAAACAAAAAAAAACAAGGGATTTAGGTGTCTTTTCTCTGCTGTCACCACACAACAACACGAAAAAAAACGGCTCCACATTAACATTAGCTTTGCATAAAATGAGGACAGTGCGGGATTGAAATCTTGGCTTTGCCACGCAGAAGTTGTTTTTCTTTTTGCAGATATGAAATACCTCTATATGCTGAGAGAAGACTTTCAGATGGCTAAGTCAGCATTTTAAAATGACGTGTTCACTGTTACTGTATGTGATTACAATTACTGATAAATGGCGCTGTCCTTTTTCTGCTGTGCGGCGCAAGGGTTGAAAATGTGGTATATTTTATATTTATATTTTTAAACGGTAGTGAAGGGGGAAAAAAAAGCATCCCCTCAGCGACTTCTGCAGTGGGGCTCCCGCATTGATCCCAATGTCAGGTCTTTATTCATCACCGTCCCTTTGGTGTCAGAAGCGGGATCGATCCAAATCGGCAAAAGCATGTCTTTACCAAAACGTTTTGGAATGTTGTAATATCTAAAAAATCCAGTGGAAAATCTGTAAGGTGACCCAAAGGGTGGAGTGCACAAGAGATGCCAACGCAAGAAGTTTTATAATGAATTTACTTTTTAATTGAATTGTGCATATTATTTTTATTTTTTTTAAGTTTTCAAATGATTTTTTGTGAATTCGTATTTTTTCATCCATACCTAACGCCTTCTAGACCAGTGGTTCCAAAACTTTTTTCCACAAGTATCACCTCAGAAAAGTACCACCATTATGACCAATATTAAAATAGGTAGCATAGTAGGCTTGAGTGTTCATTAAAAACAAAGGCAGAGGTTTTATTTAAAAAAAGTATATCTAATATTTTTGGCCACTGTAACATGACACACAGTTTAAACCAGGGGTGACAAACTAATTTTTAGATCGGGGGCCACATGGATAAAAATCTACTCCCAAGTGGGCCGGACTGGTAAAATCACGGCACGATAACTTAAAAATAACTTCAGATTGTTTTCTTTGTTAAAAACATAGAACAAGCACATTCTGAAAATGTACAAATCATAATTTTTTTTTTTTTTACACTTACATGTTACTTTATTTGTCGTCATTTATACTTTCTGAATAAATTATGTGATAATGTTCATCAGTCAACTCATTGGTGTTATTTTTCAATCTATCAAGATCAGTGTTGGGACTAACGCGTTATAAGGTAACACCGTTAGTTTCGGTGGTAAATAGTAATCTAACGCATTATTTTTTATATTCAGTAACTCAGTTACCGTTACTACATGATGCGTTACTGCGTAATTTTACGTTATTTTTTATGTAGTATCGGCTAGAAACAGAAGATCTGGGTGTGTTTTATTGCAGCGCTGCGGTGTTGTCCTTCTGTGTCACAAGGAAAAGAAGAGGCGTGCTTTGTGTGGGTGGGAGCGGGGAGGGGCTTCCAGACCTTCACTTTACCCGGACGTGGGTCTTTACAGCTGAGGGTGAATGACGAGGCCGGCGGTTTGTTGCAACTTTGTGACTTTATTGGACGCAGCCATCCACCAAGCTAGAGCACCTGCACGCACTCACTGTCGCCGTCCCTCACCTCTCTCGCCCACTCACTCACTGACGTCACTCACCTCACATGCTGTCATATCTTAAAGGGCCACACACACAGACACATACGCTACTCTCATAACAACTAACAAGACATCATGGTGAAGCCAGAAGTTGAGTTTCTTAACATGGAGACATTCTCAATACTTTTCTTTTGTCGAGCACAAAGAAAATAACATTTTAATTAAATGTAAGTTGTGTCTTGGATCAAAGATCCTATCTACTTAAAGTTAAAGTGCCATTATGTTGCAGCTATTTAAAAAAGTTTTGTCAATTTGTTTTGGCCTGAAATAAATTGGACCTTTGAAACATATCTTTGTCTTTGTGTGTTGTATGTAGACCACATTGCTTTCTGAGTTCAGTGATGCAAATGCATGTCAAGTTGATCAACAGATTGTATTATTCTCCAGTGCAATAACAGTACTGAAATGAAGGCTAAAAGGGCATTAATGGGAGCCTTAAAAAAAAAGGAAAAAAAAGAAGTTACTAAATAGTTACTTTTCACAGTAACGCATTACTTTTTGGTGTAAGTAACTGAGTTAGTAACTGAGTTACTTTTGAAATAAAGTAACTAGTAACTGTAACTAGTTACTGGTTTTCAGTAACTAACCCAACACTGATCAAGATTAAAAAAAAATAAAAATCAAATTGCAGGTTATTTATGTAGTTTGCTCATTTGCCTCGACTGATGTAAATGATAAATGATAAATGGGTTGTACTTGTATAGCGCTTTTCTACCTTCAAGGTACTCAGAGTTTGACACTACCTCCACATTTACCCATTCACACACACATTCACACACTGATGGAGGGAGCTGCCATGCAAGGCGCTAACCAGCACCCATCAGGAGCAAGGGTGAAGTGTCTTGCTCAGGACACAACGGACATGACGAGGTTGGTACTAGGTGGGGATTGAACCAGGGACCCTCGGGTCGCGCACGGCCATTCTTCCACTGCGCCACGCCGTCCCTATGTACTAACATCATGTGGTTTATTTTGTTTACATATGTAGCATCATCTACATAGATACAAATAATTGCTATTGCGACATCTAGTGGACACATTTAGAACAGCAGTTTCTTTCATTCAAAACTTTTGGCTCATTTTTATACTTAGCAAACTCAGCCGGATAAAACCTTACGTTTGACACCCCTGGTTTAAACAGTAACACTGTGTTTAAATAGAGGAACATAAAACACTGTACTTTAATCGAGTGATTCTTTGGCGCACCAGAGTTTGAGAATCCCCATTCTAGACCATCAAAAAGCACTGCATTAAACTGTTATAACGAGGATGAAAAGGCGATTTGACCTATATGCAGTGCATACTTTGCATACATCCCCCTCCTAAATGACAGAGACGCTCCCTGACGCCGTCACTTGACTGCGCCCGTGACCTAAATCCTTGTTGACAAGTGTGTCATGACGCCTACCTTTGCTGTTGCCATCAGGACCCCTTAAAACCGTGCACTCCTCGATAACTCCGTAGGGTTCGAACATGCGGTAAACATCCTCCTCGGTCTGTTGTTTGTTCAGCATTCCCACAAACAACTTCCTGTCTTCTGGAAGAAAAAAAGAAGAAAACAAACAAAAAGACGGGTTCGGTTAGACCTGTATTATCAAGTAAAATGGTCAAATAAGCAGGGGCGGCGGACATTTGTGGATTGAAAAAAACAAAACAACACAATTGCACAATTACTCTATCTGGGACTGGGTCAGATGTGGGTCACAGTGTATATCTCTTTTTTTTTAAAAGACTGATTGTTTTAATCTGGTGGCTTCCTCCCATATGAGCTGCAGCTAGTGGGGACACGAGAGTGGTCACTGGAGGTTTTTACACACATTCAGGGTTCAAAAGGATTTTGTACGCTTGTACGGCATGCAAGTATGCATTTACTCTAATGTCGATTCGGTCTCAACAGGCTAAAGTGCGCTCCATAAAAGAACTGCAGGATGTCAGCCGTGTGATGCTGAGCTACAGCCACTCTGTTATTCTGCTCAATACAATACTGGCATGGAAACGGGAGTTCAGTACATTCAGAGACTAAATAAAAGGAAACCATTGACATTTTCAGTACAAGTTTATGCTCTTAGGTGTCAATAGCCCACATGACAGTTTGGACTATGTTCGCCATTTCATTGCGTTCAGTTTGGTTTCCGTGTTTTGCAGTACTTTTACTTTCTGTTTCATGTCCTGCCAGCACACCCATTCTACATTGTTAATTAGTTCTATTTAGGTCCACCTAGTTACCTCCTTCAGTGCTGGTTCATTGTATCTTCTGTATGCCAAAGTGTTCAGTTGTTTTCTGAGTTTCAGCTAGACCTGTATTACCTTTTTTTCCCCCTGCCTGGTACATATTAAAGCAGGCCTGGGTAATTATTTTGACTCGGGGGCCACATTTAGAGAAAAAAATGTGTCTGGGGGCCGGTATATCTATTTTTAGGGACACTAATACAAAACCTCACAATAATGTCTGATTGAATGCTAAAAATGTTACGACAGACCGCCTTAAAAAAACATAATGGAATTTTAAATTTTTCTACGAACGATAAAACACTGAATATTGACAAAATATGAATGTCACATCCCTTTTCAATCGACATATTTTTTAATCAAGTGAAACGCAACAAAAATGCAACAAACAGCGACATATGAACGCGAAGGGTACAAAATAAACCCACCTACAATATATCACTAAGCTTTAGAACTTTGTTGTGAAACGCTTCCCACCCACACTACTTGGTTCCTCGTCTGAGCTGCTGTGACGTAGATTACCATAGTAACTAATTAGATGACCATAGTAACTAATTAGATGACCATAGTAACTAGTATATCATGCAGATTCCAACCATTGAAATACTTTGTATAGTTCAAGACTTACGGTCATTAGAAAACATCACTGCACATCATAATGGCAGCTACACTTTCCATCTTAAACATCTAAAAAAATTATTTAGGAATGTCCGGCGGGCCAGATTGAAAAGCTTAACGGGCCTCATGTGGCCCCCGGGCCTTAATTTGCCCAGGTCTGTATTAAAAGGACGTCCTCCTGGCACATTTCCTACATGCCTACTCTGCCTCTCGGGATCCCACCAACAGCCGCTATGCACAGTCTACACATTAGGTATGTTGAGTATGTTATTGTAACTTATGTTTTAATGAGGACCCCAGGAAGACTAGCCTGCCGCTGATGCGTCGGCTAATGGGGATCCTAAATAAACAATTTAACAATTAGGTCACAGGTATCCAACTCAAAGCCTGGGGGCCCAGATCATTATATATGTCCCGCGAATGCCCAAAAATAATGTGTCAAAAAAGTACTTTTTTTATATACTAAATGTGTCGCTTCTTTCTTTTGACAGAATAAAAATATGTACTGCATTAAATTGCATACATTTTAAACTTCAATATTATCCAATATTGCAACAAATATTATAAATTCATACTTTCCAAACACTTTTTTTTGTTAAAATTAATACAATTAAAATACTTAAAATATCTGCTTGATTTATGAATTCACAGCTTGATATCCATCAAACTGTGCACTGTAAAATAATAATAGGTTTTACGGTAACATTTACGGTGAATTTTACAGCATATTACTGCAAATGGATTATTGTTCATTTTTAAAATGTTTGTATTTGTGGAAGGAGGTGTGGCCAGCGCTGCCTGCAGGAGCGAAGGTCACCGCCTCTGTCTATGGTGTTGAGGGCTGAGCACCATCAGATAGGGGCGGGGCAAGTGCCGACGGCGAGACACAGCTGACAGGTGATTAGATTTCCCAGGTGGTACGAGTTAAGCTAATCATCTGTTGTCTTTAACAGTAAGCGACCGGGAACAGGAGGGGAGAGAGATTACAGAGGTGGCTGAAAAGTCATGTCCTGCTGGAGAAACTTTGAGGAATTCTATGTACATTAAAACCTTGCTATAAACTGCACGCTTGGCACCTGTGCCGTGTCAGCTAGTTGCTAGGTAGCAACTTCTACAGTATTTTTTTAATTTTTTTTTATAAATGGCTCTGACGGTATTGTCAATGAGGGATTTCTAATTAATATTGATACTGTTGTTGATATTATTCTTTTTTTTTGACTACTTTTGGATTGTTTTGTGTCATGTTTGTGTGTCCTCTTTATTGCTCTGTTTATTGCTATTCTGAATGTTGCTGGGCCAGGTTTGGTTTTTGAATTGGAATTGTACTATTATGGTATTATTGTGTATTATTTTGTTGGATTAAAAAAAACAACTGTGCACTGTAAAAATAACAATAGGTTTTACGGTAAAATTTACGGTGAATTTTACAGCATATTGCTGTAAATTGAAAAAAACAAAAGTTTTTTTGTTTTTTAACAGTAAAATTATGTCGACTGAGCTGCCAGTTTTTCTTTACGTAAAAACTACTGTTGTTTTGTTATCACATTTTTATTTTACATAAAAAAATGAATCAATTTAAGTGGACCCCGACTTAAACAAGTTGAAAAACTTATTCGGGTGTTACCATTTAGTGGTCAATTGTACGGAATATGTACTTCACTGTGCAACCTACTAATAAAAGTCTCAATCAATCAATCAATCAATCAAAGCTCAGTTACACTCGGCATTCAAAAATCTATCAAAATGTTTAAGTGCAACTTTGGTAAGCTATGAAGCTGCACCGCATGATGGATTGTACTGTGCTTCACCATACGAGTATTATTATGGTGTGTGTATAATTAAGGTAAGACATATTCCCTGGCGTTTTGTTTCGCAATATTATGCAAAAGCAACTTTTCTTACCTTCTGATCTGTATTTGGGATTAAGTACTGAAAATTTCTGCGCTTCCGCCTTTGTGCCAACACACTAGTCGATAAGCTTCTTCTTTTTCTCTATCTTCCTGTTATGGGACATTCATCCTCCGCTGTTGCCATTTCTAATATAAAGTAGTGTAAAGTTCTTACTTATATCTGTCAGTAAACTTGCCATGAAAGCGCTAAAACATACCGGTGTAGTGAGTTTACATTATTCACCAAAGGAACATTATTTATTAGAGAGATCCGGTCGGACGTTTTTTCACGGGACACATTTTCGGCCTTGTTGTTGTTTCCAGATGAGAAGATGCTGCTCAGTTATTGATTTAAGTAAAGTATGAACGTCATTAAAACAGTTAGCTCCATCTTTTGACACTTCTTCCACCCCCGTCCTTGAACGCTACACCGCTACAACAAAGATGACGGGGAGAGTACGCTGCCGAAGGTGAGGCACGCAAATAAGACCGCCCACAAAACGGCACATCCCGAAGCGACTGTCGGAAAGCGGCTTGAAGATGATCTGTAAAACATAATCTATGCAACATTTTGACCAAACAACCACCATTACATGTTATGTAGACCAGTGTTTTTCAACCACTGTGCCGCGGCACACTAGTGTGCCGTGAGATACAGTCTGGTGTGCCGTGGGAGATTATCTAAATTCACCTATTTGGGTTAAAAATATTTTTTTGCAAACCAGTAATTATAGTCCGCAAATGATGTGTTGTTGTTGAGTGTCGGTGCTGTCTAAAACTCAGCAGAGTCACTTTGTAATACTCTTCCATCTCAGTAGGTGGCAGCCGGTAGCTAATTGCTTTGTAGATGTCGGAAACAGATGTCTAATGCTTAAACCAAAAATAAACAAAAGGTGAGTGCCCCTGAGAAAAAGCATTGAAGCTTAGGGAAGGCTATGCAGAACGAAGCTAAAACTGAACTGGCTCCAAAGTAAACAAAAACAGAATGCTGGACGACAGCAAAGACTTACTGCGGAGCAAAGACGGCGTCCACAATGTACATCCGAACCTGACATGATAATCAACAATGTCCCCACAAAGAAGGATAAAAACAGCTTAAATATTCTTGATTGCTAAAACAAAGTAGATCTGGGAAATATCGCTCAAAGGAAGACATGAAACTGCTACAGGAAAATACCAAAAAAAAAGCACCAAAATAGGAGCGCAAGAGAAAAACTAAAACACTGCACACAGGAAAACAGCAAAAAACTCATACGACGTGATGTGACACGTGGTGACAGTACACCTACTTTGAGACAAAGGCTATAGTAATGCATGCTTGGTTATGCTTTAAAGTCATATCCAACAATTGCGATGACGACTTTTTACTGTCAACTGAGTTTCGTTTTTTTAGTGATTTCTGCTGGTGGTGTGCCTCCGGATTTTTTCAACGCAGAAAATGTGCCTTGGCTAAAAAGGTTGAAAAACACTGATGTAGACCACAAGGAAGGGTTTTACATTTAGAAAAAAACCAAAAATAATATGACCCATTTAATGCGCCCTATATTCCGGCGCGCCTTTTGTATGAAAATAGACCTGACTTCATCGGCGGTGCGCCCTATGGTCCGGAAAATACGGTATTTTAAACCCCTCTGCTAATTTTACAATCTTTATCAATATCTCCTCTCCTGCAGCAGAAAAAGAACACATTCATCCTTTTTTCGGTGCAAATGTGTTGCATTCAGAAGCAGCTGTGACCTCAGATCAAGGTTTACCATTTCCAACCGTGGCGGGCTGAACCAAACTGTACCACTTGGTGGAAACATGCCTCCATGGACCTCCAGTCTCTCCCTGATCTCTACTAGCTGCAAACTCATGCTCCTCTCTGCCATTTACTACCTTGCTTTTTTTTTTTTAACTACCCCCCCACCCACCCACCCTCGCACCGCCCACCGCTATTCATCTCCTCGTTCTCTTTTCTCAACGCTGATTCTACATTTTCCACCCCGCACTTTTCCAACTGCCGTCCACTCTTTATCTCTCTCTTTTTTACTCCTCAACTAATTGCTGCTGATCCAGTGGTTTTTTGTGTCGCCAGAGAAATATTTCAGCGTGCCGCTCAGCTGAACAATAGCCCCGTCTATTCTATCCTGCCAGGGAGCGACTGCCGAGACATGGCGTGGTGAATAACGCTGACTTTTCAATAGATAGGCCCCGCACGCTGCCGACTTCTGTTAAGCGCAGCGGGGATCTGATCTTTACCTTGACCTGACACGTCGTGTTTACTGATGTACTACTCTGCAGGCTGGCAGAAGAAGCACACACAAAAAACAACTTTGCCTTCGTACAGATAGTTTCTGCAAAACGAGCGTTCAAAGAAATGATTGATCAGGTATTATTTATTGTGTGAACTCCAGAAAGCAGAACATTTGTACAAAAAAAAACAAAAAAAAAACATAAATCACAGTTTTTTCCCCTTAAACAAATTGTATTCAAACAATGAACTCAATCTTTTGTTAACACCAGGGAGATTTTATTGATCTAGGACGGAATGACATTTAAAAACTACGGCTTAGAGCTTAAAGGGGAACATTATCACAATTTCAGAAGGGTTAAAACCATTAAAAATCAGTTCCCAGTGGCTTATTATATTTTTCGAAGTTTTTTTCAAAATTTTACCTATCACGCAATATCCCTAAAAAAAGCTTCAAAGTGCCTGATTTTAACCATCGTTATAAACACCCGTCCATTTTCCTGTGACGTCACATAGTGAAACCAACACAAACAAACATGGCGGAAAGAACAGCAAGCTATAGCGACATTAGCTCGGATTCAGACTCGGATTTCAGCGGCTTAAGCGATTCAACAGATTACGAATGTATTGAAATGGATGGTTGTAGTGTGGAGGCAGGTAGCGAAAACGAAATTGAAGAAGAAACTGAAGCTATTGAGCCATATCGGTTTGAACCGTATGCAAGCGAAACCGACGAAAATGACACGACAGCCAGCGACACGGAATTCGGCGATCGCCTTCTAACCAACAATTGGTATGTGTATGTTTGGCATTAAAGGAAACTAACAACTATGAACTAGGTTTACAGCATATGAAATACATTTGGCAACAACATGCACTTTGAGAGTGCAGACAGCCCAATTTTCATCAATTAATATATTCTGTAGACATACCCTCATCCGCGCTCTTTTCCTGAAAGCTGATCTGTCCAGTTTTGGAGTTGATGTCAGCAGGCCAGGGAAGCTAGGGTCGATAGGGGCTTTAGCTCGCTCGTCTGCGGGAACAAACTGCCGCCATTGCTTGCCGTGCTACCGAGGCCCTTTGTCCCTGAATTGCTCACACACTCCGGCAGATTCAATGGGGGTCTGGCGGCAGATTTCTTTGACTTTATCGTTGGAAATGCATCTGCTTTGAGTGTCGCAGGATATCCACACATTCTTGCCATCTCTGTCGTAGCATAGCTTTCGTCGGTAAAGTGTGCGGAACAAACGTCCAATTTCTTGCCACTTTCGCATCTTTGGGCCACTGGTGCAACTTGAATCCGTCCCTGTTCGTGTTGTTACACCCTCCGACAACACACCGACGAGGCATGATGTCTCCAAGGTACGGAAAACAGTCGAAAAAACGGAAAATAACAGAGCTGATTTGACTCTGTGTTTGAGAAAATGGCGGATTGCCTCCCGATGTGACGCCAAGTTGTGACGTCATCGCTCCGAGAGCGAATATTAGAAAGGCGTTTAATTCGCCAAAATTCACCCATTTAGAGTTCGGAAATCGGTTAAAAAAATATATGGTCTTTTTTCTGCAACATCAAGGTATATACTTTATAAATAAAGTTGGTATGGTATGGTATATTGACGTTTACATAGGTCTGGCGATAATGTTCCCCTTTAACAATTTCAAATGAATGTGCACACGCCAACTGTAACAAAACAGTGTCTCTTGTTTAGAGTGGTAGGGATTTGGTACTGGTATACGTATATCGGGTATTAGTGTTGACTCGATACCAATGTTTTGGTACCGGTACCAACATTTTTTTCAGTACTTTTCTAAATAAAGGGGACCAAAAAAATGTCATTATTGGCTAGTGTACATTAAACATATGTTTATTATTGCAAGTTTGTCCTTAAATAAAATAGTGAACATACAGGACAACTTGTCTTTTAGTAGTAAGTAAACAAACAAAGACTCCTAATTAGTCTGCTGACATATGCAGTAACATATTGTGTCATTTATCATTCTATTTTTTTGTCAACATTATGAGGGACAAGTGGTAGAAAATGAACTATTATTCTACTTGTTCATTTACTGTTAATATCTGCTTACTTTCTGTTTCAACATGTTCTATCGACACTTCTGTTAAAATGTAAAAATCACTTATTCTTCTGTTGTTTGATACTTTACATTAGTTTTGGATGATACCACAAATTTGGGTATCAATCCGATACCAAGTAGTTACAGGATCATACATTGGTCATAATTAAAGTCTTCATGTGTCCAGGGACGTATTTCCTGAGTTTATAAACATAATTACATTTAAAAATAACAAAAGAAGATGTTGTGATGCCAAAAAATATCGATGTAATCATAGTAGTATTGACTAGAAACGCTCCTGTACTTGGTATCATTACAGTCGATGTTAGGTGTAGATCAACCAATGGCGTTTGTTTATATTGTAGCGTCCCGGAAGAGTTGGTGCTGCAGGGAATTCTGGGAATTTGTTCTGTAGTGTTTATGTTGTGTTGCGGTGCAAATATTCTCCCAAAACGTGTTTGTCATTGTTGTTTAGTGTGGTTTCACTATATGGCACATTTTTATGACAGTGTTGGCATTGTTCATACGGCCACCCTTAGTTTGACATGTATGGTTGTTGACTAAGTATCGACTTCATTCGCTTATTTGAAGTGTGTTGAAAGTCAAGATGATCACTTGAATGGGTCACAATCGGGTATAATGAAGTCTTGATCAGACTTTGTTTACTTGAGACTTTTTCTACCACACCCATCGTCATGATTCTGGTGTGCATTGAAGCATGAATAGCCATCACCCATCCTACAGGGATGATGTTTGAAACAAATCTACTTGATATGTCTCCGTGGAGACAAGAATTAGTGATTTTGGAGTAGTTACAACACTGCTGACTGCGGACAGACATTATCCGCTAGCGAGTTGGCGACGTCTTAAAGCACTTCTTCCTAGGGAAGTTTCAGTGTTATAACTTCACCTTTTCGTCCGTTTTCCCTTTTCTGTCTACACACTGTGCTTGTAAGTACTCCGTGATTGTGCATTGCAACATGCTTGTCTGCATGACACGGGAAGACATGGGGGACCGGTACTTTTTAGAAGCAGTATAGTACCGAATATAATTCATTAGTATTGCGGTACTATACTAATACCCGTATACCATACAACCCCATCGGGTATATATTCTTAAACGGTCCCATATTTCGATACATTTGTTGCATACAGTGTTCATTTCGTTGACTAATAATTTTCGTCTTAGATATCGTCAACAACCTATTTTCCTCTGATGAAAATGAGACGATAAGAAAAAAAAAAAACAGAAAAAAACATATATATATATATATATATATATATATATATATATATATATATATATATATATATATATATATATAATACTAAAAATGTAATGACAGACCACCTCAAAAAATGGAATGGAATTTTGAGAGACTTACAGTGTACATGGAAATAAAGAATGTGGGATTAACATGATTAACTATGAACAATAAAACACTGAATATTAACAACACAAGAACATCGCTCATTTTTTACAGTCTGTTTCAATATAAAAAAAATGAATACAAAAAATGTCAAAAACATGAAATATTATCCAAAATAATACAAAAATATTAAACATACCGTATTTTTCGGACTATAAGTCGCAGTTTTTTTCATAGTTGGGCCGGCCGGGGGTGCGATTTATACTCAGGAGCGACTTATGTGTGAAATTATTAACACATTACCGTAAAATATCAAATAATATTATTTAGCTCATTCACGTAAGAGACTAGACGTATAAGATTTCATGGGATTTAGCGAATAGGAGTGACATATTGTTTGGTAAACGTATAGCATGTTCTATATGTTATAGTTATTTGAATGACTCTTACCATAATATGTTACGTTAACATACCAGGCACGTTCTCAGGTGGTTATTTATGCCTCATATAACGTACACTTATTCAGTGTACGTTATTCATAAAATTCTTTATTTATTTTATATTGCCTTTCAAATGTCGATTCTTGGTGTTGGGTTTTATCAAATACATTTCCCCCAAAAATGCGACTTATACTCCAGTGCGACTTATATATGTTTTTTTCTTTCTATATTATGCATTTTCGGGCGGTGCGACTTATACTCCAGTGTGACTTACATATGTTTTTTTCCTTCTTTATTATGCATTTTCGGCCGGTGCGACTTATACTCCGGAGCAACTTATACTCCGAAAAATACGGTACATAAGATACTAGACGTATAAGATTTCATGGGATTTAGCGATTAGGAGTGACAGATTGTTTGGTAAAAGTATAGCATGTTCTATATGTTATAGTTATTTGAATGACTCTTACCATAATATGTTACGTTAACATACCAGGCACGTTCTCAGTTGGTTATTTATGCCTCATATAAAGTACACTTATTCAGCCTGTTGTTCACTATTCTTTATTTATTTTAAATTGCCTTTCAAATGTCTATTCTTGGTGTTGGGTTTTATCAAATAAATTTCCCCAAAAAATGCGACTTATATATGTTTTTCCCTTCTTTATTATGCAATTTTGGCCGGTGTGACTTATACTCCGGAGCGACTTATACTCCAAAAAATAGGGTACTCGTTAAATAAAACCTCTGCATTGTTTTTGATGACTATCCATCCATCCATTTCCTACCGCTTATTCCCTTCGGGGTTGCTGGAGCCTATCTCAGCTACAATCGGGCGATCGGCGGGGTACACCCTGGACAAGTCGCCACCTCATCACAGGGCCAACACAGATAAACAGACAACATTCACACTCACATTCACACACTAGGGCCAATTTTAGTGTTGCCAATCAACCTATCACCAGGTGCATGTCTTTGGAGGTGGTAGGAAGCCGGAGTACCCGGAGGGAACCCACGCAGTCACGGCGAGAACATGCAAACTCTACACAGAAAGATCCCAAGCCCGGGATTGAACTCAGGACTACCTTCCCTGTTCCATCCTGCTGCCCAGTTTATAAACATAATTAAAAAAAAAAAAAAACGAAAGATGATTTTGTGATGCCAAAAAATATCGATGTAATCATAGTAGTATTGACTAGAAACGCTCCTGTACTTGGTATCATTACAGTCGATGTTAGGTGTAGATCCACCAATGACGTTTGTTTATATTGTAGCGTCCAGGACCACTCAGGACCTTCGTATTATTAGGCACAGGCACTAACCCCTGTTCCACCGTGCTGCCCGTTTTTGATGACTACTAAGGCCTGATATGCTACTGCATTTTAATGTCGATAATTAGGGTGGTACTTGGAGAGCCAAGTGCTTTCTGAAGTGGTACTTGGTGAAAAAAGTTTGAGATCCACTGCAGATTAAAAAAATCATCTCCTCATACCCATCACTACCTGTGACTAACACAGTGTCATACTGCTTGCTCCCTGACCCACATTGTCACAGTGTGCACGCATCGGACAGCACCAATGATGCACCTATAAAATAATCAAGCGTGTCACGGTGTTATCGAGGGAGTGGGGGTGGGCTCGGTGGGTTAGGGGGGGGTAAGGGGCGTCCCTGGTGCTCGCTCCTTATTGCAAGTGGCAGGATCAGAGGCCATGTATCAAGATGGTAGTGATGCAATGTGACATGTGTCAGTGTGGATTGGAGGGCATTTATCTGAGAAAAAAAAAAAAAAAAACGTATAGAGGAAAAGCCATGAACTGGAAAATAAAAGGACAGGATGGTCCTTTCTTCGTGCCGCATGCGGTGAATATAAATATTGAGGACAGGTGACGTAAAGCCCCACGCACACACACACACGATGTTGCCACCACTTGCATTACCGCTGCTCCTTCAAGAACAAGATGGAGTTCTGACTGACTTTGATCCGGTGTTTTATTACACAAGCACACGTGCACGGCAATAGCAAAATAGTCACCCCAGGCTGTAAGTAACCAGTAACTATTGCTAAAAGTGCAACAAAACCCACTGGCCCCCACTCACACTATTCTACACTATACACTCATACAGTACGTCACCATTACTGCATCTTTTCTGACTTTGTCGATTATTTAGAGTTGTTCCTTTCAATTCATTGTTATAATGTAAGGTGCGATTATTAATAATCGACAAACACACACATACACATACTGTACATATACACTCACTGTACAAACACATATACACATTCTGTACATATACATTCACTGTACAAACACATATACACATTCTGTACATATACAAGTACATATGCATACGTACACTCATGCACATAATCACGTTGCATCAAACATATATTAACGTTGTTGCCCTAGGGCAGGGGTCGGCAACCCGCGGCTCCGGAGCCGCATGCGGCTCTTTGATCATTCTGATGCGGCTCAGCTGCATTCTTGCATACCCAGAATCCCATGCAGCCCTGACTCTTCCGGCCTACATTATACACTCCTGCTACCACCAAACCCCGCCCCCACCCCAACCCTGCTCCCTCACACATCACCCCCCCTCTGTGCGTCGGTTGAGGTGGGCCGGGTTTGGTAGCGGGGGTGTATAATGTAGCCCGGAAGAGTTAGGGCTGCATGGGATTCTGGGTATTTGTTCTGTTGTGTTTATGTTGTGTTACGGTGCAGATGTTCTCCCGAAATGTGTTTGTCATTCGTGTTTGGTGTGGGTTCACAGTGTGCCGCATTATTAGTAAGAGTGTTACATTTTTTATACCTCCACCGTCAGTGTAACCTGTGTGGTTGTTGACCAAGTATGCCTTGCTGTCACTTACGAGAGCAAGCAGAAGCCCCATACACCGTGTGGCTGGGCTGGCACACCGGTTGAAGTGGACGTTAAATGCTGTACCTTCACGGTACTCTCGAGAGAATAGTTGCCTCGAAATTCGTAGTCTACTGGAAAAATCGGGAGGGTTGACAAGAATGACGCTTTCAAGCGCTATTCATAAAAAACCTGCGGGCCGCACTAACATCCAATTTTCTAATTAATGTGTGGACCGTGCGTCTGAGACCCTTGCTTTATACATAGCATAAAGCAAAAGAAAACGTTGTATGCAGTGTTATTTCATGTTAAATTTCAAAAGATTTTTGTGGCTTCCATTGTTTTCTTTAATTTGTGAAACTGGTCAAAATGGCTCTTTGACTGGTAAAGGTTGCCGACCCCTGCCCTAGGGTAAACTGGGTATAACACATGGCACATGGACAAAGCTTAACCTATTGTTACTATAACAATCTACAAGGTTAATGTAGGTTGCTTCTCTTTCTCCCCCTCCATTTTTCTGCATTCTTTCGTATCTCAAGTTATCATTACGTATATGTATTGTTGCATTTGAACAACTGTATTGTTGATAATAAAGGTAAAGTATTGGTATTGTTCATTATCAATAGCGCCATTTCTATTGGTACTTGTATTGCTCCATCTCTAGTGTAATAATGCTCATTGTCATTTCTGTATTATTTTTTATTTTCGATAACTGCTTATTTGCTATTACTTTTACATCATATTTGTACATGTCGTATTTGCTGATGTTGCTCTATTGTTGTTGTTGTTGTTGTGTTTGCTGTTGTTGTTTTTGTCTCTCTGTCTAATCCCCCTCTTGTCCCCACAATTTCCCCCTCTGTCTTCATTTTTTTCTCTTTCTATCCCCTCCTGCTCCGGCCCGGCTGCACTAAATGATAATATAAATACATTTAATAAAGTCAAATACAAATAAAGCAACAAGAGAAGTATCCTCCACTTCTCTTTTGTAAAGTAAATCTGAACAGCCGACATGGGCATCTACATCAACTATATGATTTGCCTGAGAAGCTGGACAGGACAAAAAAAAAAAAAAAAAAAAAATCGACAAAGTCAAAAAAGATGCAGTAATGGTGATATACTATTTTTATTATTATTATTATTATTATTAATAACTGGTGGGACCGGTACCAAAATTATTTCGAAACTTTTCGGTACTTTTCTAAATGAAGGGGACCACAAAAAATTGCATTATTGGCTTTATTTTAACAAAACATCTAAGAGTACATTACACATATGTTTCTTATTGCAAGTTTGTCCTTAAATAAAATAGTGAACATACAAGACAACTTGTCTTTTAGTAGTAAGTAAACAAAGAAATTGCGCCCCTCCGCCTTTGTAGTCGATAAGCTTCTTCTTTTTCTCTATCTTCTTGTTATGGGACATTCATCCTTCGCTGTTGCCATTTCTAATATAAAGTAGTGCAAAGTTCTTACTTATATCTGTCAGTAAACTCACCATGAAAGCGCTAAAACATACCGGCGTAGTGAGTTTACATTATTCACCCAAGGAACTTTAGTTATTAGAGTTCCGGTCGGACAGTTTTTCACGACACACATTTCCGCATTTAAAAATCAACAAACCCGCATCGAGCGTGATACCGTCAAAACTAAAATAATTGTAAAAAACATATTGAATGTGAAAAAAAAAATGTAAACTTACAATTTGCAATGGCCATTTGATGCCGTATAAGCCATTGGTACCGCTCGAAGTTGGTTGATTCGAGTGGAAGTGGCAGGCAAACCATTTCACCGCCAGGACAACTTAACTCGCTTCCGGGGTCGGCCGACCTCGTCTCACAAGATCTAGTCTCTCTTTAAATATTATTATTTTAGTATTTGAACACAACTCCTAAACCACACATGAAAAATGGCTAATAATGCCTGAAATAATGCATCCTTGGGAGTTTTAATAGAAACATATGCTTTTTTAAGGCTTGCAAACACAAAAAGTAGTTTTTTACTCAATATGACAATAATGTTCTTAGAATCCAGAGATAATGCGAAAAAAGCAATAAAAATGTATTCCATCATAATTCCTAAACCAAACATGCAAAATGTCTAAAAATGCCTGTAATATTAAATCTATGTGAGTTTTACCAGAATCGGGTATTTTGGTACAACAATTAGGTTTTACTCATAATGACAGTATAACTGCCACACTCAATATGACAGTTATTTAAACATAACTCCTAAACCACACATGCAAAATGGCTAATAATGCCTGAAATAATGCATTCTTGTGAGTTTTACTCGGAAAATATACTTTTTTAAGGCTTGCAAACACAAAATGTAGTTTTTTAATCAATATGACAATAATGTTCTTAGAATCCAGAGATAATGCGAAAAAAGCAATACAAATGTATTCCATCATACTTCCTAAACCAAACATGCAAAATGTCTAAAAATGCCTAAAATATTGAATCCATGTGAGTTTTACTAGACTCAGTTGTGTTTGTAAGGTTTGCAAATACACAAATTAGGTTTGACTCACTATGACAGTATACTGTCACACTCAATATGAAAATGCCCTTGCAAATATATATCTGCCACCTGATCAACATTTTGCTCTGCTTCTTTGTTGGTTAACAAAGTCAGTACCGCTGATCTCTCCGCTGGCCGGGTATGGCTCCAGTGCCACTTTCGGTTTTCGTAAATCACAACTTGTGATTGGATACTTGTGAGTGACAAGTGAGTATCCAATCACAGTGACGTTCAACGTAAGGCTAACTAGATGGGCTACTGTCAACAACTCGTAATCTGATCGCAACTGTCTGTTAAGTGAACGTCCTTTGTTCGTTTACACTGCACAGCCGCTGCAAATGTTGATTCAGAACTGGCCAAGAGTTGGTGGGCGTTCGAGGGTGGAGTCGGCTCTCTTGGTTGCTTTGTTGGGTCTGCTCCTGTCTCTGGCCATGCTCCCCCCACCCCAGCAGACGATGGCGTGGAACACCGCAGAGGCCACCACAGTGTGTATGGGTGTTGAAATAATGTTTTTGTTTGGTTGCTTGTCTATGTATGGTGCAATCGTGTGTGCGCAATGTATATTATTGGTTGATTATTTTTTGTTTGTTTTAACTTTTGTGGCTGTGTGTAGGAGTGGCACTACTGAAGTGGCAGCTGGTTGCATCAGCTCTGCTCTTTTAATGTATTTAATGTCCTTTGTATTATTTGATGTTTCCCTCTTACACACATGTTCATGTGTGCTATGGCTATAAGATTTTTTTCCCTTGGCCTCAGTCTGGACCCCTTATCCAGGGGCTCAGGCTTAGACTGAATGCCCCCCCCAGCGTTTACCTGTTTCTCACCTTTTTTGTAAGGGGCGCCGGATGTTGGCAGACCCGTCAGCGATCCTGTTCTGTCTCCCTGTAATGTTTGTCTGCTCTTGAATGGGATTCTGCTGAAAATCGGAATTTCCCCTCGTGGATTAATAAAGTACTCCTGATCAGTGTTGGGTTAGTTACTGAAAACCAGTAACTAGTTACAGTTACTAGTTACTTTATTTCAAAAGTAACTCAGTTACTAACTCAGTTACTTAAACCAAAAAGTAATGCGTTACTGTGAAAAGTAACTATTTAGTTACTTATATATATATTTTTTATTTTTTTAAGGCCCCATTTAATGCCCTTTTAGCCTTCATTTTAGTACTGTTATTGCACTGGAGAATAATACAATCTGTTGATCAACTTGACATGCATTTGCATCACTGAACTCTGCTAAGCAATGTGCTCTAAATACAACACACAAAGACAAAGATATGTTTTAAAGGGCCAATTTGTTTCAGACCAGAACAAATTGACAAAACTATTTTAAATAGCTGCAACTTAACATACATAAGAAACAAACAGCATAATAACAACATAGCTGTAAAACAAGAAAGGCACACACTACATACATAAAGCCTAACCAGGCGTTTTCTCAAGGAATTCTGAAATAAAATCATGTCTGAAGCCCAGAACACTCTACACATTTCCCCACTTAGTTTAGAGAAAAGGAAATATTAGCCTGGCCCACTAGTATCACTCTTTAGGTTTGTGAACTTTATAGTCTAAACATTTAGAGTGATGTGATAATCAAACACTCTAAAAGTTTAAAATGAAAGAGTATATAAGAGAATTGACAGAGTGTGTGTACCTTCAGTGTGCAGTGCCTCATTAAAATCCAGCCGCTGTTGGAGGTGGACGTGAAGTGTGTGTCTCTTTACTAGCTTCGTCGAAGCATGTTGTTTTTGTCGCTGTTTCAGCATATTTGAAACTTACATTCAACTAAAATGCTATTTTCTTTGTGGTCGATAAAAGAAATGTACTGAAAATATCTCCATTTTAAGAAACTCGGCTTCGGGGTTTGCCATGACGTCTTGATAGTAGACACAGACACGCCCCCTCCCACACACACACACACACACACACACACACACACACACACACACACACACACACACACACACACACACACACACACACACACACACACGTACACACAGACAGCGCGCGGCGCGCCTCTTTTTTGTCGCCTCTTCAGCAGCGCTGCAACACTCAGATCTTCTCAGTTTCTAGCCGATACTACAGAAAAAATAACGCAAAATAACGCAGTAACGCATCATGTAGTAACGGTAACGGAGTTACTGAATATAAAAAATAATGCGTTAGATTACTAGTTACCGCCGATAGTAACGGCGTTACAGTAACGCGTTACTTTGTAACGCGTTAGTCCCAACACTGCTCCTGATTCTGATTCTGATTCTGATTCAGAAGGCCTCTGGCAGAATTCATACAGCGCTGGCAACATGCTAGCTGAATTCTGATTGGATAAAATCTCTAACTTAAAAACAGCAACACTGGATCCTAATATGACATGAAGAGAACATGATGAATACTTTTATATATTTCTGAAAAGTGTAGAGAATGCATATATTTGTAAGAGTTCTTTCTTTTTTCATAGTCATGTTTAAAACATCTAGTATTTTTCCATGTGTACACTTTGCGCTTTTTCCTTTTGTTCGCTGGTAAACTCTTCAACCTTGAAGTCGCTGGAATGTTGGGAGTATGATGTACTCCCTTTTTACCTTATCTGTTTACAACAATAGGGCTGTATTCCTTTCTGGGCTGTTTTCGTACTTATAAGCTATCTCTTTCCATTTGATTTTCACACTGCTTCGAGATGCCGCTATTAACACACTGTAAGACTGGTCTCCTAAAGGCCTACTGAAATGCGATTTTCTTATTTAAACGGGGATAGCAGGTCCATTCTATGTGTCATACTTGATCATTTCGCGATATTGCCATATTTTTGCTGAAAGGATTTAGTAGAGAACATCGACGATAAAATTCGCAACTTTTGGTCGCTGATAAAAAAAGCCTTGCCTGTACCGGAAGTAGCAGACGAGTAGCGTGACGTCACAGGTTGTGGAGCTCCTCACATCTGCACATTGTTTACAATCATGGCCACCAGCAGCGAGAGCGATTCGGACCGAGAAAGCGACGATTTCCCCATTAATTTGAGCGAGGATGAAAGATTCGTGCATGAGGAAAGTGAGAGTGAAGGACTAGAGGGCAGTGGGAGCGATTCAAATAGGGAAGATGCTGTGAGAGGCGGGTGGGACCTGATATTCAGCTGGGAATGACTAAAACAGTAAATAAACACAAGACATATATATACTCTATTAGCCACAACACAACCAGGCTTATATTTAATATGCCACAAATTAATCCCGCATAACAAACACCTTCCCCCTCCCGTCCATATAACCCGCCAATACAACTCAAACACCTGCACAACACACTCAATCCCACAGCCCAAAGTACCGTTCACCTCCCCAAAGTTCATACAGCACATATATTTCCCCAAAATCCCCAAAGTTACATACGTGACATGCACATAGCGGCACACACGTACGGGCAAGCGATCAAATGTTTGGAAGCCGCAGCTGCATGCGTACTCACGGTACCGTGTCTGCGTATACAACTCAAAGTCCTCCTGGTAAGAGTCTCTGTTGTCCCAGTTCTCCACAGGCCAATGGTAAAGCTTGTCTGTCATCTTCCGGGAATGTAAACAATGAAACACCGGCTGTGCTATCCGGCACAACAGTCAAGGGGTGCATTCTACGGCGGGGGTGCGCTATCCGGCACAACACCTGCCGCAATACACCGCTTCCCACCTACAGCTTTCTTCTTTGCTGTCTCCATTGTTCATTGAACAAATTGCAAAAGATTCACCAACACAGATGTCCAGAATACTGTGGAGTTTTGCGATGAAAACAAACGACTTAATAGCTGGCCACCATGCTGTCCCAAAATGTCCTCTACAATCCGTGACGTCATCATACCGAGACGTTTTCAGCAGGATATTTCGCGCAAAATTTTAAATTGCACTTTAGTAAGCTAACCCGGCCGTATTGGCATGTGTTGCAATGTTAAGATTTCATCATTGATGTATAAACTATCAGACTGCGTGGTCGGTAGTAGTGGGTTTCAGTAGGCCTTTAATCCAGTTATACTAATAATGCCGAAGACGTGTGCAATTGTCAACTGCCATAGTCGAGGTGGGAGAGAAATTAATAACTTTTATCGCATTCCTAAACATATTTCTGGATAAACGGAAGCGACCGAAAAAGAAGAGTCAACGGCTCCTGAAAATGCAACCAAATCTGCTGGGTCAAAAGTATACATACAGCAATGTTAATATTTGGTTACATGTTCCTTGGCAAGTTTCACTGCAATAAGGCGCTTTTGGTAGCCATCCACAAGCTTCTGGTTGAATTTTTGACCACTCTTCTTGACAAAATTTGTGCAGTTCTGCTAATCGTGTTGGTTTTCTGACATTGACTTGTTTCTTCAGCATTGTCCACACGTTTAAGACAGGACTTTGGGAAGGCCATTCTAAAACCTTCATTCTAGCCTGATTTAGCCATTCCTTTACCATTCCTTATTTAGCCATTGTCCTGTTGGAACACCCAACTGCGCCCAAGACCCAACCTCTGGGCTGATGATTTTAGGTTGTCCTGAAGCATTTGGAGGTAATCCTCCTCTTTCATTGTCCCATTCACTCTCTGTAAAGCACCAGTTCTATTGGCAGCAAAACAGGCCCAGAGCATAATACTACCACCACCATGCTTGACGGTAGGTTTGGTGTACCTGGGATTAAAGGTCTCTAAAGCTTTAGTAAAACTTGATAATACTCCTATTTTGTCTTGATGGTCCTTCTTACTCAAAATGTATGTCATCCTAAAGAACTTGTGATTGACCAGTGACTTTTATTCCCTGAGAGGAAGACTGGTCTGACACAACGAAGGTAAAAATAAAATAAAATTAACCTTTATTAATTTATGATCATAGTTTATGTTAGGCCAGCAGAGAAGGCCTTGTTGGCCCTGACGGCACACCACTGGTGTTACTATACACCTCTGAAATAGGAGCTTTAAAATATAACAGAGGTACTCATAGCTACTAAAGCACATGCAAACATTTATTTTCTTGCGATATGCATGCACGCGGCGTGCATAAACCATCTGTATTCTAACCGAGTCACACAGAGACTTATTACTGTATTCTGGCATGATAGCCCTGCAGACTGCTGAGGATTTGGACAGTACAATGAGACTCGGTGAAAAGCAATGTGGGCACTGCGAGAGAAAAAAAAAGGAGAAGGTGTGAAGAATAAGAAGCAGGAGAGGGAGTGGAAGAGTGAGGAAAGTGAGGAAAGGATGCGCTCATACTGTAAATTGTAGGGCGCCGTCCTCGATAAGCTGGGACGGATGAAATAGGAGTTGGGAGAGGTTTTAGAAAGAATGCGGAAGGATGGTGGAGGACAGGATGGTCGCCATGACAACGACTCATACGGCAGCGGGGGCTGTCAGTCATGGAAACAGGATGCACGGGAACGGGTTATTCCTGCTCCGTAAAACGTGACCGTCAATGGCGTCGATAAGAGCAAATTATGACCAGTATTAGCCTGGCTGATAACAATAATGAACGGACAAGCACACTCAATGAGATAGCATCGGACGCTGGACGAGAAGAGAAGGCGTCCAGTTTTTCTCCTCATTTAAAAGCAGATAAGGACGGATCCAGCGTATCAACGCCACGCAGCTACTGTAGCCTCGTGCGCAAGAATCCAATTGCTTTGTGTCCAGAATAACAAACACTCCCCCCTCACTTCACAAGCCTATTATACTCCCCCCCCAATAAGCAGGACGCCACACAATAACAGTGTCAGCATGTGTTGAAGCATTAAAAACACAGACAGAACGCAATGAAATTAATTAACCCTAAGAGATCACTATGCTTAGCCGGTGGAATTTAATCCAATTTATGACATATATGGGGCTCTAACTGCTTTACGTTAATGAGAGGCGGTGTATGTGTTTGCCCTGTCAGCCACAGTGGATGCTAAGCATGTTAGGGATCACTAGTGAGGGGCGGCCGGCAAGAAGTTGGTTTTTTTTTCGGGCGCCGCCTCGGGGGTGCCAAATTAACGCCTGAATAACGAGCCTTTTTTATGTCATCATCAGCAGAGAGACGGACATTTTTTTTTGTCACCACACCCCGCTCTTCTTCTTTTGGTTGGGAATAGTCGTGTTTACCCGTTCATAAAATAAATTAGCATTGTATTTGCAGCTGTCTTTTGAAGCGAGCGCGCTCACCCACTGAGATGACAGTGAGGACCTTCGGCACGCTTCTTGCCTTAATGAGGAGGCTTATTAGCGCTCGCAACTTCAGACGTGTTGCCGGGGTGACTGCATGCATCGCCGAGGAAACAATGTGCCGGTTCTCACCTAAGAGCCGTTGCGTGTTGTGCAGTCTGCACAACAACGTGGACTTCTACTGGAAGACATAATAGTCAATGAAAAATGTTTGTATTGCTCTCATAGAGATGTTTGGTACTCAAAAGTTTGGCTTTTATATAGACCCATCAGCAGTGTTTTTCAACCTTTTTTGAGCCAAGGCACATTTTTTGCGTTGAAAAAATCCGGAGGCACACCACCAGCAGAAATCCTTAAAAAACTAAACTCAGTTGACAGTAAAAAGTTGTTGTCGCAATTGTTGGATATGACTTTAAACCATAACCAAGCATGCATCAATATAGCTCTTGTCTCAAAGTAGGTGTACTGTCACCACCTGTAAAATCACGCCGTGACTTATTTTGAGTTTTTTGCTTGTTTCCTGTGTGTAGTGTTTTAGTTCTTGGCTTTTTCTCTTTTTTTGGTATTTTCCTGTAGCAGTTTCATGTCTTCCTTTGAGCTATATTTTCCCGCATCTACTTTGTTTTAGCAGTCAAGAATATTTTAGTTGTTTTTATCCTTCTTTGTGGGGACATTGTTGATTGTCATGTCACGTTCGGATGTACATTGTGGACGCCGTCTTTGCTCCACAGTAAGTCTTTGCTGTCGTCCAGCATTCTGTTTTTGTTTACTTAGCAGCCAGTTCAGTTTTAATTTCGTTCTGCATAGCCTTCCCTAAGCTTCAATGCCTTTTCTTAGGGACACTCACCTTTTGTCACAATACAATCTTGCCGATTGTATTGTGCCATATGTCCCGGCAAGAAATCTGCGTTCAAAGAAGTCTGGCTTATTAGTGATTCCCAGGGCCCAAAAAAAGTCTGCGGGCTATAGAGCGTTTTCTATTCGGGCTCCAGTACTCTGGAATGCCTTCCCGGTAACAATTAGAGATGCTACCTCAGTAGAAGCATTTAAGTACCATCTTAAAACTCATTTGTATACTCTAGCCTTTAAATAGCCCCCCTTTTTTAGACCAGTTGATCTGCCGTTTCTTTTCCTTTCTCCTCTGCTCCCCCCTATTCCTTGTGGAGGGGGAGACACACAGGTCCGGTGGCCATGGATGGGGTACTGGCTGTCCGGGGTCGGGACCCGGGGTGCACCGCTCTTCTGTGTATCGGTTGGGGACATCTCTGCGCTGCTGACCCGTCTCCGCTCGGGATGGTGTCCTGCTGACCCCACTATGGACTGGACTCTTACTATTATGTTGGATCTACTATGGACTGGACTCTCACAATATTATGTCAGACCCACTCGACATCCATTGCATTCGGTCTCCCCTAGAGGGGGGGGGGGGTTACCCACATATGCAGTCCTCTCCAAGGTTTCTCATAGTCATTCACATCGACGTCCCACTGGGGTGAGTTTTTCCTTGCCCTTATGTGGGTTCTGTACCGAGGATGTCGTTGTGGCTTGTGCAGCCCTTTGAGACACTTGTGATTTAGGGCTATATAAACAATTGATTGATTGATTGATTATTTCTGGTTTAAGCATTAGACACCTTTTTACCTGCACGCTGCCTCCCGCTGTTTCCGACATCTACAAAGCAATTAGCTACCGGCTGCCACCTACTGATATGGAAGAGTATTACACGGTTACTCTGCCGAGCTCTAGACAGCACTGACACTCAAAAACAACACATCATTTGCAGACTATAATTACTGGTTTGCAAAAAAATATTTTTAACTCAAATAGATGAAATTAGATAATCTCCCACGGCACACCAGACTGTATCTCACGGTACACTAGTGTGCCACGGCACAGTGGTTGAAAAACACTGCTTTACAGTAAGTCTGCAGGTTAAATCCATTGATAAAAATACAGTCGTGGTCAAAAGTTTACATATACTTGTAAAGAACATAATGTCATGGCTGTCTTGAGTTTCCAATCATTTCTATAATTTTTATTGTGAGTGATTGGAGCACATACTTGTTCGTCCCAAAAAAAACATTCATTAAGTTGTTTTTTTTATGAGTTTATTATGGGTCTACTGAAAATGTGACCAAACATCTCAATTTTTGTTTCATCTGACCACAGAACTTTCCTCCAGAAGGTCTTATCTTTGTTCATGTGATGTCAGATGAAACAAAAATTGAGCTGTTTAGCCACAATACCCAGCAATATGTTTGGAGGAGAAAAGGTGAGGCCTTTGGTCCCAGGAACACCAAACCTACCGTCAAGCATGGTGGTGGTAGTATTATGCTCTGGGCCTGTTTTGCTGCCAATGGAACTGGTGCTTTACAGAGAGTGAATGGGACAATGAAAAAGGAGGATTACCTCCAAATTCTTCAGGACAACCTAAAATCATCAGCCCGGAGGTTGGGTCTTGGGCGCAGTTGGGTGTTCCAACAGGACAATGACCCCAAACACACATCAAAAGTGGTAAAGGAATGGCTAAATCAGGCTAGAATTAAAGTTTTAGAATGGCCTTCCCAAAGTCCTAACTTAAACGTGTGGACAATGCTGAAGAAACAAGTCCATGTCAGAAAACCAACACAATTAGCAGAACTGCACCAATTTTGTCAAGAAGAGTGGTCAACAATTCAACCAGAAGCTTGTGGATGGCTACCAAAAGCGCCTTTTTGCAGTGAAACTTGCCAAGGAACATGTAACCAAATATTAACATTGCTGTATGTATACTTTTGACCCAGCAGATTTGGTCGCATTTTCAGTAGCCGTTCACTCTTCTTTTTCCGTCGCTTCCGTTTATCCAGAAATATGCTTAGGAATGCAATAAAAGTTGTTAATTTCTCTCCCACCTCGACTGTGGCCGTTGACAATTGCACACGTCTTCGGCATTATTAGTATAACTGGATTAAAGGCCTACTGAAACCCACTACTACCAAACACGCAGTCTGATAGTTTATACATCAATGATGAAATCTTAACATTGCAACACATGCCAATACGGCCGAGTTAGCTTACTAAAGTGCAATTTTAAATTTCGCGCAAAATATCTTGCTGAAAACGTCTCGGTATGATGATGCCTGCGCGTGACGTCACGGATTGTGGAGGACATTTTGGGACAGCATGGTGGCCAGCTATTAAGTCGTCTGTTTTCATCGCAAAATTCCACAGTATTCTGGACATCTGTGTTGGTGAATCTATTGCAATTTGTTCAATGAACAATGGAGACAGCAAAGAAGTAAGCTGTAGGTGGGAAGCGATGTATTGCGGCCGGCATGCAGCAACACAAACACAGCCGGTGTTTCATTGTTTACATTCCCAAAAGATGACAGTCAAGCTTTACCATTGGCCTGTGGAGAACTGGGACAACAGAGACTCTTACCAGGAGGACTTTGAGTTGGATACGCAGACGCGGTACCGTGAGTACGCTTCCAAACATTTGATCGCTTGCCCGTACGTGCGTGCCGCTATGTGCATGTCACGTACGTAACTTTGGAGAAATATATGTGCTGTATGAACTTTGGGGAGGTGAACGGTACTTTGGGCTGTGGGATTGAGTGTGTTGTGCAGGTGTTTGAGTTGTATTGGCGGGTTATATGGACGGGAGGGGGGAGGTGTTTGTTGTGCGGGATTAATTTGTGGCATATTACATATAAGCCTGGTTGTGTTGTGGCTAATAGAGTATATATATGTCTTGTGTTTATTTACTGTTTTAGTCATTCCCAGCTGAATTTCAGGTCCCACCCGCTTCTCACAGCATCTTCCCTATCTGAATCGCTCCCACTGCCCTCTAGTCCTTTCACTCTCACGTTCCTCATCCACGAATCTTTCATCCTCGCTCAAATTAATGGGGAAATCGTCGCTTTCTCGGTCCGAATCGCTCTCGCTGCTGGTTGCCATGATTGTAAACAATGTGCAGAGGTGAGGAGCTCCACAACCTGTGACGTCACGCTACTCGTCTGCTACTTCCGGTACAGGCAAGGCTTTTTTATCAGCGACCAAAAGTTGCGAAAGTTCTCTACTAAATCCTTTCAGCAAAAATATGGCAATATCGCGAAATGATCAAGTATGACACATAGAATGGACCTGCTATCCCCGTTTAAATAAGAAAATCGCATTTCAGTAGGCCTTTAATGATCACAAACAAGGCCTTCTTATATGGCCAATGCATTGCGGGAAATGTAGTAATCCATGTTTGTCCTCAAAATGATATAAACAATACCCCGTAATGTGTGGAAAAACTTTTTTTTAATTTTTTTTTATTACATTTTGCAAATTCATAAAAAATGCTATCACATGTACATAAGTATTCACAGACTTTTTCAGGTCAATACTTTCTTTATGTTTGTTTGGGAACAACAACAGCCTCAAGTATTTTGGAAAACAATGCCACAAGCTTGGTAGACCTCTTTTCGCATACAATTTTGCAGCACCTCTCAAGCTCCATAAGGTTGGGTGGGAAGTTTTGGTTTTCATCTATTATGTTTCTGTACAGACAATTCGGGGAATCTACAAGTAAAGTTCCAAAGCGAAGCGGGATTGTCCAGAATTAGCATTTTTTTTGATGCACTAATGCGCTGATGTTTCTGGCAGGAAGTCCAGTTCGTAGGTAATATAGTTTTCAACACTTTGTACACACCTCCACTAGATTCTCATGAGGACAAAATGAATATAAACGTCAAACATGAGATAGGGTGAAATTGAGGGCAGAAGACCCAAGCGTAGGAGAAAAGAAAAGGAATATTCTGCCAAGGAAGAAAAGTGTGGGGGGGGAAGTGCATTTTAGAAATGGGGAGGCAGCTGGGGGGTGTTGTTGGGAGGGCGTGTCCAACATAAGCCTCATGAATCAGTGACAGCCGAGCGGTGAGAAAATAATTAAGAAGCAGGCTATAGCGCTGTGTTAAATACTGCCGAAGGTGGACTCCAGTCACTGGATGCAGAGGAAAGGCAATATATAGGAAAAAAATCCATATCATAACGGATGCCAAAATGCCCTTCAGGTGGCATTATATGAAGGCAGACAATATAAATAGGACTGCCATATTGTAAATGTTTATATACAGTAGCTACACGCAGCACTTTTCAGGATTTATGAGCGCGGCCGTAATGCAGCCAAGTCGACAGTAATATTTCACTTTTGTTATCATATTGGGTGTAAATCTGCTGAGATGTATATGGCGCTGATAAAATAATTTAAGCAATTTCGCCCTCAATTTTTCTCCTTTCGGCTGATGTGTTTGTAGGGCGTGGGAGGCAAAGATGTGAGGAGAGATGGGTGTGTGTGTGTGTGTGTGTGTGTGTGTGTGTGTGTGTGTGTGTGTGTGTGTGTGTGTGTGTGTGTGTGTGTGTAGTGGGGTATTGTCAGTCGGCTTGTTTTTTGCTAGTCTGTAGGAGTGTGCATTGAAGGTTACACTGTATACAGTAGCACTAAACAGGCCCTGAGTGAGCACAATGTGTCCGTCATGTCCTCATGTGTCATGTCTTTTATTTTTCGGACTATAATGTGCAATAATGTTGGACTGTGCAATATATCCCAAATGGCCTCTTGATAAGTGCAATAATACTGGACTGTGAAACAGAATAATGTGCAATAACCTGTCACCTTACACCTCTGTCACTATATATATATATATATATACAGTACATGTACATATATATATATATATGTATATATATATATATATATATATATATATATATATATATATATATATGTATATGTATGTATATATATATATATATATGTATATATATGTATATATATATATATATATGTATATGTATGTATATATATATATATATATGTATATATATGTATATATATATATATATATATATGTACATATATATATACACATATATATATACACATATATATACATATATATATGTATATATATATATATATATATGTATATATATATATATATATATATATATATATATATATATATATATATATATATATATATATATATATATATATATATGTCTTAATAAGGTTATCCAAAAAATAGTGCTCGATACCGTAGTAGAGTGCAATATATGTATGTGTGGGAAAAAAAATCACAAGATGTTTCATGAGGGGTTCCCTCAATCATCAGGAGATTCATATATATATATATATATATATATATATATATATATATATATATATATACATATATATATATATATATATATATATGCATATGTGTGTATATATATGTGTATGTATATGTATGTATGTGTATACATGTACAGTATATGTATGTGTATATGTATATGTATGCAATGAAGGTTACACTGTATACAGTAGCATTAAACAGGCCCTGAGTGAGCACAATGTGTCCGTCATGTCCATATGCATATGTGTATATATATGTGTATGTATATGTATGTATGTATGTGTATACATGTATATGTATGTGTATATGTATATTTATGCATATATGTATATGTGTATATATATATATATATATATATATGTATATATATATATATATATATATATATATATATATATATATATATATATATGTGTATGTACAGAATGTGTATGTATGTGTATACATGTATATGTATGTGTATATGTATATTTATGCATATATGTATATGTGTATATATATATGTGTATATACTGTATATGTATGTATGTGTACATATGTATATGTATGTGTATATGTACTGTATATATATGCATATGTATGGATATATGCATGTATGTATATATATATATATATATATATATATATATATATATATATATATATATATATATATACAGTGTTGGGACTAACGCGTTACAAAGTAACGCGTTACTGTAACGCCGTTAGTTTCGGCGGTAACTAGTAATCTAACGCGTTATTTTTTTATATTCAGTAACTCAGTTACCGTTACTACATGATGCGTTACTGCGTTATTTTACGTTACTTTTTATGTAGTATAAAGTGTGTTTTATCGGAGTTCTGATTCTTCTTGTGTCACAAGCCGGAGAAGAGAGAGAGACATGCGCTCTGTGTGGGTGTGTCTGAGTGTGAGTGTGGGGAGCGAGGGGGGAGGGGGGTGTGTCTGATCATGGCGGAGCCAGAAGTCGAGTTTGCTAACATGGAGATATTTTCACTACTTTTCTTTTGTCGAGCACAAAGAAAATAACATTTTAGTTAAATGTAAATTGTGCTTTGGATCAAAGATGCCATCTACTGCCCAAAACAGCAATTCAAATCTGCTGAAACAAGCTACATAGCAACATGCTTCGACGAAGCTAGTAAAGAGAGACAGAGACTCTGATGCCACTTCACCTCCACCATTTAAGGATTAACTCTGCCTCTTCTCACCATTCACCGCTGAAGGTACACACTCTGTCAATCAATGTTCCCTCCAATTGTTCATGTGTGAGCAAATGCAAAAAGTCCCTGAGCATTGAGTGGAGTCCATGTGAGCAACTTTAGACGTGGCACACTGTGGCTACACCAGCAGCACACCTGTCCCAAACCTCACTAAATAACAACTTACATCTCCATCCATCCATCCATTTTCTACCGCTTGTCCCTTTCGGGGTCGCTGGAGCCTATCTCAGCTGCATTCGGGCGGAAGGCAGGGTACACCCTGGACAAGTCCCCACCTCATCACAGGGCCAACACAGATAGACAGACAACATTCTCTTATTATTATAATCAAATGACAACAGTCATTTCCATTTCTAATATAAGTGTTTAGGCCCACTTATAATGACAATAACAAAAAATATTGTTTTTCATGAACTGTGTACTTGTATTGTTTGTCTGGGTGGAGGTCCTGCTTTGGAAATAATTTGTACCCCTTTCAGACATTGCATTTAGTTCCCATTAAAACATTCACATGTTGCACAATGAGATGTAAGCAGGGGATCATGTGTACATTCCTGCAACTTCCTGTTTGTAAAAAATATATTTTTATTAGTATTTATTTAATATACTAACAGCATTTAATGATTAATATTTATAAATTAAGATTCCTAATAAATGACACTAGAATAAGCACACATTTGATTGGTAAATCATAGTGTAACGACCTGGAATGACACTTTATGTGTGGTGTTGGAGTTGTCCGACTTTTTGTGTGGCTGTAAACGCATCACTGGCTAAGTGCCATATGTGCAAGTGTTGGCGCACGTGAGAGAGCGAGCGGCTGCTGTTGATATAACAAAGTTGCTTTTGGTCTGGTTTGTACTGCAGAAAATGACCAGTTTTGCTAGATATCATTTTTTTTACTAATGTTTTGGTGATGTGTTTATGGCCGACAGTAAAGAGTTTTGCTCTGTAAAGTGATGGATGGAATTCATGTCCTCAAAGCGTCTCGACAGACGTTACAATATTTGAACAATGATGACGAAAACGGTTTTCTCTGTCGTGTCCGTGTCGTGTCGAAAATTGTTATGCGCTTATTTTTTTATTTGATTTTGTGCATGGCATAGATTTGCCGTGCGCAGAGGACGCTTGAGCAGTGCGCAATTGCACATGCGCGCTCCTGAGAGGGAACGTTGATGTCAATTCTCTTATATACTCTTTCATTCTAGACTTCTAGAGTGTTTGATTATCCCATCACTCTAAATGTATAGACTATAAAGTTCACAAACATAAAGAGGGATGCTAGTGGGCCAGGCCAATCTTTCCTTATCTCTAAACTAAAACTGGGGAAATGTGTAGTGTTCTGGGTTTCAGACATGATTTTGTATAAGAATTACTTGAGGAAGAAAATGCCTGGTTAGACTTTGTGTATGTAGTGTGTGCCTTTCTTGGTTTACATCTATGCTGTTATTATGCTGTTTGTTACTTATGTATGTTATGTTGCAGCTATTTAAAATAGTTTTGTCAATTTGTTCTGGCCAGAAACAAATTGGCCTTTGTAACATATCTTTGTCTTTGTGTGTTGTATGTAGACCACATGGCTTAGCAGAGTTGAGTGATGCAAATTCATGTCAAGTTGATCAACAGATTGTATTATTCTCCAGTGCAATAACAGTACTGAAATGAAGGTTAAAAGGGCATTAATTGGAGCTTTAAAAAAGAAAAGAAAAAAGAAGTAACTAAATAGTTACTTTTCACAGTAACGCATTACTTTTTGGTGTAAGTAACTGAGTTAGTAACTGAGTTACTTTTGAAATGAAGTAACTAGTAACTGTAACTAGTTACTGCTTTTCAGTAACTAACCCAACACTGTATATATATATATATGAATGTGTATATGTGTATATATATGTGTATGTATATGTATGTATGTGTATATATGTATATCTATGTGTATATGTATATATATGCATATGTATGGATATATGCAGGTATGTGGATATATACATATATATATATATATATATATATATAGATATATATCTTCTTTTTTTAAATCTTTTTTACTATTTATATTACTATATTATTGTGTATGCACCGTAAGGGATCTGCTCCAATTTCATTGTTCTTTGAACCTGTTCACTGTAATAATGACAATAACACTCCATTCTACCCTAGCAGCAGTGCAGCTAAATTCCACAAACCAGGAGCAAGAACATAGCAGCCTTTGGAGAGCACTGGTGCACGGAATGTGTGAGAATGTCATGCTGATTGACATATGTGGGAGTGCATGTTGCATGGATGTGGAGTCGCTATGTTTCTACGCGACACACTAAAAAATGCTGGGTTATTTTCATAACCCAGTTTATGGTGTTGCAAGTGTTGGGTTAAATTTTGGAGGTTATTTTATGAAGAGCAATCCATTTTTGGGGGTTGTATAGGTTTTATTTTAACTCAATTGCTGGGTTTTCAAAACTATGAACCATTTTTGGGTTGTTTTTCAATGAGTAACGCATGTTTGGGTAAAAGGCTTTTTTTAATTAAAAAGGTACTTTTTTTTTAAGAGAATCTTATAAAGGTGTATTCCTAATAACATGATTTACAATCACACATCTTATGTACATCAAAATATTTGAGCATGCTCTATAGAACTACTATTGTCATGATCCGTCATGTTTGTTTAGTTTTTGACTTCCTCGGTTCCTGTTTTGAGCACCCCTGGGTTTGTGTTTTAGTTGCCATGACTGCAGATTGTTTTCACCTGCCTCTGATTAGTGTTGGGGACGCTCACCTGCTCCTGGGCACTAATCAGAGAGCTGAGTGTGCTTATCGGCACACTTTCTTATTTGCTTCCACTCAACAGTTACGACGGCTACTAATTTGATTCCTGAGCTAAGCTTCGCCTTTTTGTTTGCCTGTTTACATGCTAAGCTTTTCTTGTACGCTATTCCATTAGCTTCCCGTGCTATCGGCACGCTGGTAGGAGTAGGACAAACCAGCAGTAAAATGCATATATTTTAACCAAATATCGGGTCAAGGGGCGCTAAATTGCGCAACCCAATAGTTGGGTTTGGAATAACCCAACATTGTAGTGAGCATAACTCAGCTTTTGTGTTAAATAAATTCAACCCAAGAGTTGGGTTATGAACATACTTGCCAACCCTCCCGGATTTTCCGGGAGACTCCCGAAATTCAGCGCCTCTCCCGAAAAACTCCCGGGACAAATTTTCTCCCGAAAATCTCCCGAAATTCAGGCGGACTCAGGTCCATGCGGACCTGAGTCCGCTTTCCCACAATATAAACAGCGTGCCTGCCCCAATCACGTTGTAACTGTAGAATGATGGAGGGCGAGTTCTTGGTTTCTTATGTGGGTTTATTGATAGGCAGTTTCATTAACGTCCTCCCAGCGCGGCAACAACACACAACAACAGCAGTCACGTTTTCGTCTACCGTAAAGCAGTTCGTCTGGCGTAAACAGCAATGTTGTGACACCCTTAAACAGGACAATACTGCCATCTGCATTTGATGAAAGCACTTTTGTGCGTGCCACACAGCAATGCATCATCAGAGAGGGTGTTCAGCATGGTTAGAAAAATAGTGACAGAGAATAGAACAAGGATGGACATTTCAACCCTTAACTCAACAATGAGTAGATGAGTGTTATGTGTGTGTATATGTGTAAATAAATGAACACTGAAATTCAAGTATTTATTTTATTTATATATACATATATATATAATAAAATACATATATATATATATATATATATATATATATATATATATATATATATATATATATATATATATATATATATATATGTAGTAAATACTTGACTTGGTGAATTCTAGCTGTAAATATGCTCCTCCCCTCGTGGTTGGGGGGGCGTGGTTAAGAGGGGAGGAGTATATTTACAGCTAGAATTCACCAAGTCAAGTATTTCATATATATATATATATATATATATATATATATATATATATATATATATATATATATATAAGAAATACTAAGTCAAGTATTTCATATATATATATATATATATATATATATATACACAAAAAATACTTGACTTTCAGTGAATTCTAGCTATAAATATATATTTATTTTATTATATATATATATATATATATATATATATATATATATATATATATGAAATACTTGACTTAGTATTTCTTATATAAATAAATAAATATATATATATATATATATGAAATACTTGACTTGGTGAATTCTAGCTGTAAATATACTCCTCCCCTCTTAACCACGCCCCCCCCACACCCCCCCTCACCTCCCGAAATCGGAGGTCTCAAGGTTGGCAAGTATGGTTATGAATCAGCCAACATGAGTTAGCATAACTGAACTTTTGGGTTGAATAATTCAACCCAATAGTTTGGTTGGGAATAACCCAAAATTAATTTATCATAACTCACCTTTTTGGTTAAAAAATTAAACGCAAAAGTTGGGTGGAAAAAATAATCCAAAATGTTGAGTTAAAATAACTCAAATAAGGGGTTTGTCCTTTTCCGAACCAGCAGTTGGGTTAAAATTGGGTTATTTTTTAACCCAACATTTTGTAGTGTGTAAAAGGACCGCGTTCCAATTTGTGTTGGATCCCAAATTCTTCTTGAATGCTCTTTTCTTGCGGGATTCTGTGTGCGTTCCTCAGAGTTTAATGCCGCCATCAAGCTCGTTTTGCAACAATTAGTAACCACAGCCTCCCACATGCAGAACTTACTGCAGTGTTGCACATTTGTATGGTTGTAAACGTGTCTTACTAGTCACTCTATAGCAGAGTTGTTCAACTTGCTGCCCGAGGTCCAAATCTGACACCGTACCAGTCCGCGAGTTCATTTCAGATCTTGGTAGACACATATTTTTGAACCAAATTCCTAAAAACATTACATTTTTGGGATTATGGCAGGGATGGCAAACGTACGGCCCGAGGGCCGGATCAAGCCCGCGAACATGCTTTTATCTGGCCCGCGGGATGAGTTTGCTAAGTAAACAAATGTACCTGAAATTTTTGAATGAAAGAAACTGCTGTTCTAAATGTGTCCACTAGATGTTGCAATAGCAATCATTTGTATCTTTGTGGATGATGCTACATATGTGCAATATAAACCACATGATGTTAGTACATCAGTCGAGGAAAATGATCAAACTACATAAATAACATCCTGTAATTTAATTTTGATATATATTTTACCAATGAGTTGACTGATGAACATTATCACATTATTTATTCAGAAAATACAATCAATGCCAAATAAAGTATGTATACTATTAACCGCAACAGGTAATTGTAAAAAAATAAAAAAAATAAAATAAAATATGATTTGTACAATTTCAGAATGTGCTTGTTCTATTTTTAAACAAAGAAAACAATCTGAAGTTGTCTTTATTTTTAAGTTATCGTGCCGTGATTTTACCAGTCTGACCTACTTGGGAGTACATTGTTCTCCATGTGGCCCCCGATCCAAAATGAGTCTGACACCCCTGGATTATGGGATTGAAAACCAGATCTCTCGAGGGGGTGTGTGCGGCCGTAGAGGACCCTTCGTATTGCACATGCGCCAGTCTCAACGTGCGGGATGTGACCCGGAAGCAGATACCATTCAATAAAAACAGAGACGGAATATTTGTAATATGTAGAGATGTCCGATAATGGCTTTTTTACCGATATCCCAATATTGTCCAACTCTTAATTATCGATACCAATATCAACCGATACTGATATATACAGTCGTGGAATTAACACATTATTATACCTAATTTTGTTTTGATGTCCGGCTAGATGCATTAAACAATGTAACAAGGTTTTCCAAAATCAATCAACTCAAGTTATGGAAAAAAAATGACAACATGGCACTGCCATATTTATTATTGAAGTCACAAAATGCATTATTTTTTTTTAACATGCCTCAAAACAGCAGCTTGGAATTTAGGACATTCTCTCCCTGAGAGAGCATGAGGAGGTTGAGGTGGGCGGGGTTGGGGGTGGGTGGAGTTGAGGGTAGCGGGGGGGGGAAGAGTTAGTGCTGCAAGGAATTCTGGGTAATTGTTCTGTTGTGTTTATGTTGTGTTAAGTTGCGGATGTTCTCCCGAAATGTGTTTGTCTTTATTGTTTGGTGTGGGTTCACAGTGTGGTGCATATTTGTAACAGTGTTAAAGTTGTTTATACGGCCACCCTCAGTGTGACCTGTATGGCTGTTGACCAAGTATGATTTGCATTCACTAGTGCAGCATTTCTCAAAGTGCTGGTGGGGAATAGAGACATGACAGGTGGGGCGCGAGGAACGGGAGGACATTTCACTTTAATTTTTTTTTTTTAAATTATATTCTTAGATTTTTTTTTTTACTATGCTTTCATTTTCTATACACACTGTAAATCACTTTGTGATTCTGTCTGTGGAATCCGCTATATAAATAAATGTAAATTACTTATTTTTCCTGTAGGCTTTAAATTTTTCGGTAGGAGCGAAAGTTTGACAGACATAGCAACAGTAACTAATGGGGGCGGGGCTAAGCGGATCAAACTTTCGCGCGGATGGGTAGCAGGCTAATGTGTGGACCACAATTACACAAAATGGATACATTTGTGACTGGCACCTCAAAGGTCGTCGAACCAGAGCCAGAGCCAGCGCCTGCAGAAAAACAAAAATCTGACGGGCCTGATCAACCATAAAGTCAACCGAAAAGAAAATATGATGAATGGTATCTTGCTCTTGGATTCACGGCAGAGGTGGAGGCAGAGGAGAGACCCCTGTGTGTTCTGTGTCTAAAAGCGCTAGCAGCAGACAGCATGAGACCCAACAAATTAAAAGAGACACCTCGAGACCACACACCCCAATCACGTCAATAAGCCACTTGATTTCTTTCAAAGAAAACTGACATAGTACCGTCAACAGGAGAAGCGCATGGTAAAAGCTACATCAGTAAACAGTAACGCTCAAATGGCTTCATATAGAGTTGCATACAGAATTGCACAATGCAAAAAAACACATGTTATGTCCTCGGTTTCACCTATGTGCTTATTTAGGTGTCTTAATTTAATAATAATCAGGCAACACGTTTCAACTCAATGCCTCGGATCGCTCCCGTTTATTAACAACTTCGAGAGTCCAAACTCTCCCTCCCTCCCGTGACGTCACACACTGAACACATGCTACGGTGGCTCGGACATGACAAAACAGTACATGTCACCTCACACAATTGCTGAGCAGCTCATTCTCCCCGCTGCAATAGACCTGGTGTCAGTCATGCTTAGTTATTTTATTTATTATTGAACTTGATGCAAGTTATACCACAGCTGCACAGTTATCTTATTTATTATTGAACTTGATGTATGCTATGTTATTGAGTTTGAATGTATACAACTTGATGTTATACTTGATGTTCAATAAATTTGAAAATGTTAAGCTTGGCATTAGCGTTCTGTTGGGGTGATGGGGGCAGGTGGGGCTTGAAAACTCCCCTTTGTCCAAAGTGGGGGATGACAAAAAAAGTTTGAGAACCACTGCACTAGTGTGTGTGAAAAGCTGTAGATATTATGCGACGCCTGCACGCAAAGGAAGTGCCTTTAAGGTTTATTGGCGCTCTGTACTTCTCCCTACGTCCGTGTACACAGCGGCGTTTTAAAAAGTCATCAATTGTACTTTTTGAAACCGATACCGATAATTATGAAACCGATACCGATAATTTACGATATTACATTTTAAAGCATTTATCGGCAGACCGATATTATCGGCCATTCCGAGTAATATGTGCCAATATTACAGCGGCCATCAGTTAAAACAAGTTGTAAGGATCTGCAAAGCCTAGTGTGACGTCATAGGTAAACCGGAAACGCATTAATACACGCCAAAAGGAAAAAGCGCCCCTTGGACTGAACACATAGGTGTGAAAATACAAAAAGGAGCTATATGAGAAATCTGACTAATTTAGTGCATGTAAACATAGTGAATATTATTATTATTTATTTTTTTAATCAGTCCAACAAAATAATACACAATAATTATTCCAAAACCAAACCCAGCAACATTCAGAATAGCAATCAACAGAGCAATTGAGAGGACACACAAACATGACACAAAACAATCCAAAAGTAGTCAAACAAAAATGAATAATATCAACAGTATCAATATTAATAAGAACTCCAACATAGTAGTGATTAGAAAGCCCTCATTGACATTATCATCACAGCCATTTATACAAAAATGTGTGTCACATAAACTTGGCAACACATTGTGTCCAATATTTTCCACTAGGAGAAAATAAGTCATATTTCAGGTTCATTTAATAGTTAAAACACATTTAAATAATGGATCCCATATTCCAATATGTGACTCATTGTTATCTAAACTAAATGCAGTTTTTTTTACTGATATCATCTCCACAGCTTGTGTATACCAGTCAGTATGCATAGTGATTGAAAGATCTGTGCATTGACATTTTCAAACACTTAGCTCCAAACTAGTGATTTACATAACTGAGGTGTTCCTCAATACACCCCTTTTAAAGGCCTACTGAAATGCGATTTTCTTATTTAAACGGGGATAGCAGGTCCATTCTATGTGTCATACTTGATCATTTCGCGATATTGCCATATTTTTGCTGAAAGGATTTAGTAGAGAACATCCACGATAAAGTTCGCAACTTTTGGTCGCTGATAAAAAAGCCTTGCCTGTACCGGAAGTAGCAGACGAGTAGCGTGACGTCACAGGTTGTGGAGCTCCTCACATCCGCACATTGTTTACAATCATGGCCACCAGCAGCGAGAGCGATTCGGACCGAGAAAGCGACGATTTCCCCATTAATTTGAGCGAGGATGAAAGATTTGTGGATGAGGAAAGTGAGAGTGAAGGACTAGAGGGCAGTGGGAGCGATTCAGATAGGGAAGATGCTGTGAGAGGCGGGTGGGACCTGATATTCAGCTGGGAATGACTAAAACAGTATATAAACACAAAACATATATATACTCTATTAGCCACAACACAACCAGGCTTATATTTAATATGCCACAAATTAATTGAAAAACACTGGACTAATCCACGATAGAATACTAACTAAATCACTTTTCGTAGTGGAGGCACCAAATATATTTTTGTAAAATCACACATATTAAAGTGCATAACCATTTTCCAGCCGCACTTTAAATTTGGCGACATGAGAGTCAATGGAGAGCTAAAAAACACGGCGCTCCTAAAAAGCGTTCTTTCTTCTCCAAGTGAAAAGAAAGGTGAAAATGGGCTTTCGCAGTCATTAATTTGGGATGGAACATCAGATGGGTTAGCGGCGAGAATAATAAAAGCTGCAGACAGAAATAATATGTTGCCTTTGAGAGCTCCTGTTTTGATTTCTCCGCCTGGCTGCGATAAGTGCTTTGCTATTTGGTTGGGGACAATGTTATAAGAACCTCTAGCCTCTAATACCAAATTGGCTTCCTCCTTGAGTCGCCCAGCGCAGGTGCATTAGTTTTGGGGTTTTTCTTTTTTTCCTAAAGTAATTGCAGCTTCAGTGACACAGGGAAACTTAGCACTCAAAGGGCAACGCTGTGCATAATTTTAGAGTGCAGCATCCTGGAAAGGAAAAAGTTGCTTTTGAACTTTTTGAATTTGTATAATAACTTGATGGTCCCTGCTTTGAAAAGAGTCATGTTTTGTCAAATAAAGAGCAAACCAAACAAGCCCTCTGCACATTAGGAACGCTCCCACCTGGAAATGGCATATTATTATTATTATAAAAGTTGCATTTGGATGTTACAGAGCTCTTCTGCCCATACATAAGTGCCAATACAGCAGGGGTGCTTAGTGTTCGGCAAAGGACCCCCAAACAGATGGAGAAATTGAGCAGGGAACCCCTACAGTACTAATACATCTTGTATACACATTGTGTTTTACCGTATTTTCCGGACGTCTAACCCGCACTGTTATATAAGTCACATCCACTAAATTTGAGAGAAAAAAAAAGAGAATTGATCAATTATAATTATATGAAATTATATTTATTTCATATATATGATATAGATAGACAGATAGATAGTACTTTGATTCCTTCAGAAGAGTTCTTTCAGGTAAATTAAATATCCAGCAGCAGTGCACAGAATTGAGATCAAATTTAAAAAAGTAGAAATTAAATAATGGAAATGAAATAGAAAATATAAGAACACAAATAAAAAGCAGCAATAAGAATAAAAAATATAACAGTGAAAATAAGAATATAACAAGAGAAACTATGGAGTAGTGACCGTGTTACGAAAATGCATTGCACTGTTAATTGCATATTTCTATATATAAGGTGCAGATATATACCGGTATATTGTGAAATTAGATATCTGCATACCTTAATTGTTTCCAAACATGGCCTGCAACAGGGCAGTACAACGGCTGATCAAACAAACCAGAAAAGTCATTGATATCTTTATTCAGCCTTTATAACATGAATTAGAAGTTCGCCTTTCTTTAAATAAGGTTCAAGATGTTTATAAGGATTCTTCTTTAAGTCTATTCCATAATTTAGCCATTAGCGGAAAAAAAAAGAGCCATAGATTAGCCGCACCTTTGTATAAGCCGCGGGGTTTCAAACTTTAGGGAATATAGTCCGGAAAATACGGTAAATTAAACTGATTAACTGATTAATTAAAATGAAATGAAACTTTTCGCTGCAGTGTGTATTTGAATATATATTTGAAAAAGTGCAATATATTTATCTGTACAGTAATCTATTTATTTATGTATATATATTTATATATATTTATTTATTTTATATGTATATTTATATATTATTTATATATATTTATTATTTATATATGCACCTTATTGCTTTTTTATCCTGCACTACTATGAGCTTATGTAACGAAATTTCGTTCTTATCTGTGCTGTAAAGTTTAAATTTGAATGACATCAAAAAGGAAGTCTAGTCTAGTCTAATATTTCAACATTTGTGGAAAAATTGCGGGGCACAACAACAAAACCTACATTTTCCCCTAAATACAGTATAACCCAGTCTTTCTCACGTCTTAAAAAAATAATGGTGTTGTTAAATTTTCATAGATACCTACAGTAGATGAAGTGACACACGGTTGTTTGAAGCAGGGGGTGTCAAACTCCTTTTAGATCGGGGGCCACATGGAGAAAAATCTACTCCCAAGTGGGCCGGACATGTAAAATCACGGCACAACAACTTAAAAATAAAGATAACTTTCAGTTGTTTTCTTAGAACAATAGAACAAGCACATTCTGAAAATGTACTCATCCTAATGTTGTTGTTTTTGTTATACTATTGTAACTTTATTTGTCATTTATACTTTCTGAAAAAAGTATGTGATAATGTTCATCAGTCAACTCATTGGTGTTAATTTTCAATCTATCAAGATAAAAAAATAATATAAAAAACTAATTACAGGATGTTATTAATGTAGTTTGCTCATTTTCCTCGACTGGTGTGGTTTATTTATTTTTTTAAACATGTAGCATAATCTACAAAGATACAAATAATTGCTATTGCGACATCTAGTGGACACATTTAAAACTGCTGTTTCTTTCAATAAACATTTTTGGCAAATTTTTGTACTCAACAAAGTCAGGCCCGCGGGCCGGATAAAACCTGTTCGGGGGCCTGATCCGGCCCACGGGCCTTACGTTTGACACCCCTGGTTTAAAGCATTTGCATTCATCACATTGCTTTGAAAATCAATTCTGCTCAGGCTATGTTGCCTCCACCACCCACACTCTTTGCTTTTACTTTGTTTTTTGCTTGGTATCTAATGAAATCTTCGGAACAAATCATGCACGTAGTGGTGGGGCTGTGGGGGGTAGCAAATAGCAAATGATCGCATATGAGTTCATCCCTTTTGCAGTTTTCCTCATGCATGAGATAAACTGTATTTGTCATCCAGCGTCCTGTTTTATGCTGAATGAAATTGCTTGACTGTGGACGCCAGCGCACGTTTGATTTTGGACAGCAGTGAATCAAATGTATGATTATGAAAGGAAAGCAAATATGCAGACATGGTGAGCCTGCATTTAATCACAACACACCATGTAAGCCCAGTGATCAAAATGCATCATGGGATTTATTTAAAAGGGGGTCTGCACTTTTTTTTATGGATTTTTGCCTGTCATTCTGTCACGGCGCATGTGCAATCCCGCATGTCTTCTGCTGCTAGCGTTGGAAGCGCGCCAGGACACATCCCTGCTCGCTCTTCCCGCATCGCGGCCACGCGCAGGCAATCACAAATCTGCGCACCTGGGTCTAATGAGGGCAGACAGCATAAAGACCAGCGGACCCGAAGATCCAGTGCCGGAACGTAGTTCACTCTTTGTAGTGAGCATCCGTCTCTGGCTTCCCTCCTGCGTAACGATTCGATTCATAATCAATTTTTTTTTGATTCAACGCGATTCTCGATTCAAAAACTATATTTTCCCGATTCAAAACAATTCTCTATTCATTCAATACATAGGATTTTAGCAGGATCTACCCCAGTCTGCTGACATGCAAGCAGAGTAGTAGATTTTTGTAAAACAGCTTTTATAATTGTAAAGGACAATGTTTTATCAACTGATTGCAATAATGTAAATTTGTTTTAACTATTAAATGAACCAAAAATATGACTTATTTTATCTTTGTGAAAATATTGGATACAATGTGTTGTCAGATGCAAGTGTAAGCCACTGTGACACTATTATTTTGTCTTTTTTTTTATAAATGTCTGATGGTAATGTCAATGAGGGATTTTTAATCACTGCTATGTTGAAATTGCAACTAATATTGATACTGTTGTTGATAATATTCATTTTTGTTTCACTACTTTTGGTTTGTTCTGTGTCGTGTTTGTGTCTCCTCTCAATTGCTCTGTTTATTGCAGTTCTGAGTGTTCCTGGGTCGGGTTTGGTTTTGGAATTGATTGCATTGTTATGGTATTGCTGTGTATTGTTTTGTTGGATTGATTAATTTAAAAAAATATATAATTGTTTTTTTTAAAAAAAGGAAAAAATTAGATTTTTTTAATTTTTTTTTTTAAATCGATTTTTTAAAAATGCGAATCGATTCCGAATCGCACAAAGTGAGAATCGTGATTCGAATTCGAATCGATTTTTTCCCACACCCCTAATATACATACACACATACATACACACACACATATATATATATATATATATACATATATATATATATATATATATATATATATATATATATATATATATATACATATATATATATATATAAAAAATAATACATATATAAAACATTATTAATACATAAATTAAAAAAAATAAAATAGTGACATTAATATTAACAACAATAACAATAAATAAAATATAAATAAATCAAATAAAAATTAAAAACCTAAAAAAAGTTTAAAATGATCAGCAAAAATTGGCAGGATTGCACAAAGCATATCGTGGGGAAATCCAAAATACAAAGCAAGTAGTAAGTGCTGTGTTGTTGCCACATATCTTCATCTAAGTAGACAACGAAGTAACTCCCCTGTTTTAAAGCTGTCTGTAAAATGATCTCATTAGGAACATGCACAGATTTAGTAGGGAGTGCATACAGGCATGTGGAGCCCAAACACTTACGTTTGAGGAATATGGGGTTGAAGTGTGCCCTTCATTTTAAGCAGCATATTTTCCACATAAATACACCCCTGCCCATGTTAAACGTATTCCTACAAAAGTTTGACTCAACTCTCAGGCAGATGGCCTTTTCCTCTGGCTTCTCTCTATCTCCCTCTGACAAACCGAACAGTAAGCATTTTAATTCCCGCTGACCTTTACTCATCCCAACCGGGGCAGTTTTGCCAGTCGCTTAGGGCCAAAACAAAATGAAATTTCAATTTCAGCCCAGAATAATAAATTAAAGACGCTCGATGCAGGGTGAGCGGAAGGAGTGGGGGGGTTTGAGATTATGTTAGAGAGCAGTCACACACATGCAAAAGCCAGCACAATGTCTTCTAAAACTAAACACTAAAACGGGGCCGCAAATACACACAATCGGCCCCTGGCTCCAGTACACTGAGCAGCAGAGGGCTTTGTTTGCAAGGCAGACACAAACACCGCAAATAAGTTTAGTGGGATAGGTAAAAGTAAATAGGGAAACAAATAAAAAATGCATGGAGTAGAGAGCGGCTAGCTGTCTGTTTGGTTCAAAATATTCACATTTGGGTATGAAAGAGGGTCCAGCCTTAGACTGATACTTTTTTTTACTCTTCCCCCTTTCCCAATGTCACCTTTTTCCCACCTTTTTTAAGGAGCGCTGTAAGTGGCTGACTCGTATGCGGTCCCGTCTTGTCCCCTTGTAACGTATGTCTGCTCTTAGTGGGACTGTGCCGAAAATGAAATTTCAGTTCTTATGTGTCTTGTACATGTTAAACAATGTTAAACAATGGACAATAATAAAGCATCTTGAATCTTGAAATATAAGGAATTCATATGCACCTAGGGGCATGATTAGCAGAATTTTTTTTTGAAGGCCTCCAAATATTACACTTTTTTTTCCCACACTTTGTATTTATTTATGTAATTTCTCTACTTGTTTAATCAACGTTGAATTTAATTTGATGCATGCACTGTAAACCCGAATGCTCAAAATAATTAATTAGAATAAGTAGTGTGAATGTGAGTGTGAATGTTGTCTGTCTGTCTGTGTTGGCCCTGCGATGAGGTGGCAACTTGTCCAGGGTGTACCCCGCCTTCCGCCCGAATGCAGCTGAAATAGGCTCCAGCGACCCCAAATGGGACAAGCGGTAGCAAATGGATGGATGGATAGTGTAGACATAAAAGTTGTTAAAAGTTGCACTTACTTAAAAATGTTGAGTATGAGTAACATGTTCCTTCTTTTTAAGTTTATTAAACTTGTTATTTTTAATTAATATTAACTTGTTTGCAGATTATGGAACTGCTACTTAAAATAATTAACTCACAGTTACTTAAAACTCAGTGGATTAAACATAATTCTGTCTTATTTTGAAAGAACAAATCATTAAATTGAATCAAGAATAAATTAAGAATGAATCAATCAAATTATAGATTTGTATTGTTATTATACTCTATGTGTGTATGTATGTATAAATTCTCACATGCACGCGTGCACAAGCACACGCACACACACACAGAGGAAGTGCTTTTATTTTGTAGCATTTGCGTGCACTTCCTCTTCAGGCAGCAGACACGAGGAGGAACATTTTTGAGTTGGCTTAATTGGTCAGTTTAATTCAATTATAATTTAAAAGTACATTCAACATAAACTCCAAATATTTACGATCTGATATACTCAAATATTTGAGTTTATGAACTCAAAAAATAAGTAAAATTTGAAGACTTATTTGAGTTCTGCTTACTTATTCGGGTTTACAGTGTGGACGCGAAACGGTCATACGTGCACAGAACGTGATCTGCGCATACGCACTAAACAATGTTGGGTTAAAAAATAACCCAATTTCAACCCAACTGCTTGTTCAGAAAAGGACAAACCCCTTATTTGAGTTATTTTAACTCAACATTTTGGGTTAATTTTTTCAACCCAACTTTTGCGTTGAATTATTTAACCAAAAAGTTGAGTTATGATAACTCAATGTTGGGTTGCTCCCAACCAAACTATTGGGTTGAATTATTTAACCCAAAAGTTGGGTTATGCTAACTCAATGTTGGGTGATTCATAACCCAATTATTGGGTTGAATTTATTTCACACAAAAAGCTGCGTTATGCTCACTACAATGTTGGGTTATTCCAGACCCAACTATCGGGTTGCGCAATTTAGTGCTCGTTGACCCGATAGTTGGTTAAAAATGATGAATTTTACTGCTGGTGTGTCCTACTTCCCAACTACTGATCCAAATTATTTTTATTCCATTAAAATATACTCAAAAGCAAGACACCTGCCGCAATACACCGCTTCCCACCTACAGCTTTCTTCTTTGCTGTCTCCATTGTTCATTGAACAAATTGCAAAAGATTCACCAACAGAGATGTCCAGACTACTGTGGAATTTTGCGATATAAACAAACGACTTAATAGCTGGCCACCATGCTGTCCCAAAATGTCCTCTACAATCCGTGACGTCACGCTCAGACGTCATCATACCGAGACGTTTTCAGCAGGATATTTCGCGCAAAATTTAAAATTGCACTTTAGTAAGCTAACCCGGCCGTATTGGCATGTGTTGCAATGTTAAGATTTCATCATTGATATATAAACTATCAGACTGCGTGGTCTGTAGTAGTGGGTTTCAGTAGGCCTTTAAGTCACTCACATTGTACACGTAATACATGAAATACAGTGACACAAACACTAATAGATAGCATTTCTTCTTGTTTTCTTTGTTAGGAACTCGCATGGCTGCCGTTTTAGTGACCCCAAGATGCAGGAACCAGGAGAACGGTGTGCAGGTAAGATGAGTTTTAATCTCATTAAACAGAAGGAGAAAACAGTCTTGCATGTAACAGTTACCAACATAAGTCAATCTTCGAGCATCGAGAAAGGCATACATAGAAACATGCTGATTGGCAGTGCCAATCAACAGCAGGTGAGGAAAATACACAGCGCTCAACGGGACAAGCAGGAAATGGAAACAATAATAAGAATAAATACAAAACAAAGAAGCACAAACAGAAACGAAGTGACAGATCGTCACATTCTTTTTTGTAATCTCAGGAAATAGACTTTCTGCTCTATCCTCCCATTCAGCAGCCTCACCGTGAACCTTAAAGTTATGCAAATTAGCGCGAGCCTTAAACCGCATCAACCGCCCTTTACTGGCCTTAAACACAACAGAAGAGCCTTCCTTACATTTGGAAGACATGATGAAGTACACACAGTTAACTAATAAGCAACATTATTATTCTGCCTCAGTTTACTGAAATGGAGAATGTAATGGCTAAACATCAACATGAATAATGGACTTCATATTTTACTTTAAACATTGCAAGCGTATGATGGCGATAGTTTGGTGCTGAAATGGGCCATCTTGTATATAGGACATGCCTGAATAAAAGACGACACCTAAATCAACATGAATAATGAAAGACAACCAAGGGAATGTACAATATGTAACTTCCAATATTACTTTAAACATTGCAGGTTTAATGATGGCGATAGTTTGGGACGTCCCTACACCCCTACAGTCCTATTGTTGGAAAAACACAGTTAAAATGTTAATATAAAAAACAAACCTTAAAAGTATTTTACACAACTGGTGGATTGCAACAAAAGAGATAAAATAAAACAAGATAACATTATACCAATAAAAATGTGTATGATAAGTCTGCTTCATCGAGTGGGTCTCTTGTGTCTCTAAGACCCTGTCTACATTAAACAAATAATTATTTAGCCTAAGCCCCTTATCGGCCACACTAAACCATCGTTTGAGGTTCCCCTCCTTGGATAATTGTTTTACACGGGTAAGTGTGCCGTCTATTTCTCGAATCTACGGCTCTTAGCTTTGTATGGACTCATCGATCGTTTACAAACTGAGTTCGGAGAGCATACTTGCCAACCTTGAGACCTCCGATTTCGGGAGGTGGGGGGTGGGGGTGGGAGGGCGTGGTCGGGGTGGGGCGGGGGCGTGGTGGGGGGCGGGGCTAGGAGGGGAGGAGTATATTTACAGCTAGAATTCACCATATATATATAAGAAATACTTGACTTTCAGTGAATTCTAGCTATATATATATTTATTTTATTATATATATATATATATATATATATATATATATATATATAAATATGTAAATAAAAGAAATACTTGAATTTCAGTGTTCATTTATTTACACATATACACACACACATAACACTCATCTACTCATTGTTGAGATAAGGGTTGAATTGTCCATCCTTGTTCTATTCTCTGTCACTATTTTTCTAACCATGCTTAACACCCTTTCGCAGGTACCCAGAAAGGTTTCGAGTACCACCAAAAAAACTGAATCTCTGAAGACAGTATAAAAATCTGTGTTAAAGGTGTACAAATACTGTTTGTATAATAAGCATGCTATTTTTTTTTTTACAAATGAGGGTTAAGAGTTCAGTACTAAAAAAAAAAAAAAAAAAAGAATGTGGCTTAAGTACAGTTTTTTAATTGAGCTGCTGCATTTTTTGGTTGGGTTGTTTATTTATTTTGAGTAACTTTAATACATTTCTAAAAGGGGAATTATGTAATAGAGTGATCTATGTTTGTCTGTTGCCATCTCCTGGTGAATGTTGGCTATGGCTACTGGGGTTACTTTTTGGTTGGCCAACGATGTACGTGGTGTTGCGCACCTGACGTCACTCAGGTCTGCATGGAGCTGGAGGGGGCGTGGCTTCCAGCTCCGCCTGAATTTCGGGAGATTTTCGGGAGAAAATTTGTCCCGGGAGGTTTTCGGGAGAGGCGCTGAATTTCGGGAGTCTCCCGGAAAATCCGGGAGGGTTGGCAAGTATGTCGGAGAGGAAGTGACGTCGGAAAGAACGCGCCACAGCCAGCTTCATGATAACTTGTTTCAAATCAGAGGTAACCACTGGAAATATGGAGGCGAGTCATCCAGACATGCCCGTGTTTCTCCTTCCGTCTGTACAGACGCTTGTGGAAATCACACATGAATACCTTAAGAAAAAGCGATTGCAGTTATTTGGGATACAACACTTTTCAGACGGCAAGAGAACTTTCCAATGTCCAGGTTAGCTGGGATTCTACTTACGGAAAAACGTTGTACATTTGTCGAAGGATAGACAACGAGAATGCGGGCTCCCGTGGATGTTTTAATAAGAAAGGTAGCGTGTGCTTTGGATTACCTGGCCGTCGAGTTAAAACTACGGAAAACATCGAATGCATTTGGACTGGCAAAGCAGTTTCAGTTATTGTCCCCCATGTATGTCGCGGACTCGACGTCTAGGTCCAGAGTATATAAAGCAGTGGTTCTTAACCTTGTTGGAGGTACCGAACCCCACCAGTTTCATATGCGCATTCACCGAACCTTTCTTTAGTGAAAAATAAATTTAAAAAAATTTCAAATTCAACACAAAGTTATATGTTTTTGGTAACACTTTAGTATGGGGAACATATTCTAAGTAACAAAGACTTGATTTAGAGTTATTTGGACACTAGGGGAACATATTCTAAGTAACAAAAACATAATTTAGAGTTATTTGGACACTAGGGGAACATATTCTAAGTAACAAAAACATAATTTAGAGTTATTTGGACACTAGGGGAACATATTCTAAGTAACAAAGACTTAATTTACAGTTTTTTGGACACTAGGGGAACATATTCTAAGTAACAAAGACTACATTTAGAGTTATTTGGACACTAGGGGAACATATTCTAAGTAACAAAGACTTAATTTAAAGCTATTTGGACACTAGGGGAACATATTCCAAGTAACAAAGACTTAATTTACAGTTATTTGGACACTAGGGGAATATATTCTAAGTAACGAAGACTTAATTTAGAGTTATTTGGACACTAGGGGAACATATTCTAAGTAACAAAGACTTAATTTAGAGTTACTTGGACACTAGGGGAACATATTCTAAGTAACAAAGACTTAATTTACAGTTATTTGGACACTAGGGGAACATATTCTAAGTAACAAAGACTTAATTTAGAGTTATTTGGACACTAGGGGAACATATTCTAAGTAACAAAGACTTGATTTAGAGTTATTTGGACACAAGGGGAACATATTATAAGTAATAAAGACTACATTTAGAGTTATTTGGACACTAGGGGGACATATTCTAAGTAACAAACACTTAATTTAGAGTTATTTGGACACTAGGGGAACATATTCTAAGTAACAAAGACTACATTTAGAGTTATTTGGACACTAGGGGAACATATTCTAAGTAACACAGACTTAATTTAGAGTTATTTGGACACTAGGGGAACATATTCTAAGTAACAAACACTTAATTTAGAGTTATTTGGACACTAGGGGAACATATTCTAAGTAACAAAGACTACATTTAGAGTTATGTGGACACTAGGGGAACATATTCTAAGTAACAAAGACTCAATTTAGAGTTATTTGGACACTAGGGGAACATATTCTAGGTAACAAAGACTTAATTTAGAGTTATTTGGACACAAGAGGAACATATTCTAAGTAACAAAGACTACATTTAGAGTTATTTGGACACTAGGTGAACATATTCTAAGTAACAAAGACTACATTTAGAGTTATTTGGACACTAGGGGAACATATTCTAAGCAACAAAGACATAATTTAGAGTTATTTGGACACTAGGGGAACATATTCTAAGTAACAAAGACTTAATTTAGAGTTATTTGGACACTAGGGGAACATATTCTAAGTAACAAAGACTTAATTTAGAGTTATTTGGACACTAGGGGAACATATTCTAAGAAACAAAGACTTAATTTAGAGTTATTTGGACACTAGGGGAACATATTCTAAGTAACACAGACTTAATTTACAGTTATTTGGACACTAGGGGAACATATTCTAAGTAACAAAGACTTAATTTAGAGTTATTTGGACACTAGGGGAACATATTCTAAGTAACAAAGACTCAATTTAGAGTTATTTGGACACTAGGGGAACATATTCTAAGTAACAAAGACTTAATTTAGAGTTATTTGGACACTAGGGGAACATATTCTAAGTAACAAACACTTAATTTAGAGTTATTTGGACACTAGGGGAACATATTCTAAGTAACAAACACTTAATTTAGAGTTATTTGGACACTAGGGGAACATATTCTAAGTAACAAAGACTACATTTAGAGTTATTTGGACACTAGGGGAACATATTCTAAGTAACAAACACTTAATTTAGAGTTATTTGGACACAAGGGGAACATATTGTAAGTAACAGACTACATTTAGAGTTATTTGGACACTAGGGGAACATATTCTAAGTAACAAAGACTTAATTTACAGTTATTTGGACACTAGGGGAACATATTCTAAGTAACAAACACTTAATTTAGAGTTATTTGGACATAAGGGGAACATATTCTAAGTAACAAAGACTTAATTTAGAGTTATTTGGACACTAGGGGAACATATTCTAAGTAACAAAGACTTAATTTAGAGTTATTTGGACACTAGGGGAACATATTCTAAGTAACAAAGACTTAATTTAGAGTTATTTGGACACTAGGGGAACATATTCTAAGTAACATAGACTTAATTTAGAGTTATTTGGTTAGGGTTACAGGGTCAGGGTTAGAGGGTTAGGGTTATAATAAGGCCATGCCAAATAAGGCATTAATAAGTACTTAATAATGACTAGTTAAGAGCCAATATGTTACTAATTTGCATGTTAATAAGCAACTAAAGTGTTAACATGTTTTTTTACTGGTGCATAAAATGAACATCACCTTGTTCAAACAACAAAACCAACACAGTGCATAAGCTCACAACAAATTACACACCTGCAAATCAGTCAGCTGTTGCCGTAACCGTAATACGCCGATAGGGGGAAGTTTGTATTTACACGATGAGTCGGGTGTGTTTTGACCTGCACCGAACCCCTGAGGCCGACTCACCGAACCCCTACGGTTCCCTCGAACCCAGGTTAAGAACCACTGATATAAAGTCACCAAAAAAAGAATGGACAATGAAGGTGAAGGCAAAAGAGTGAGGAGTGTCCTGACCAGATATCTAGATCCCTCGATTGATTGTTGTAAAATGTTCTTTATCACATTGTGTACTTTCAGGTGTCCATTAAAGATTTGATTAATTTATAATGGCTCAGGTGTGATTCACTACAATAGGGCCCCACAGCCCACTGGATTCCAGTTAATTGAAATACCACAACACTGGATATTGTTCAGATAAGTTACATTTAATTTAAAAACTTGCACACAAAGCAACACTGGAGGTGACTATGACGTGCGTACTAGGTCGCGTTGCGCCGGCGGAGGAGGGGCTGAGGTGGTCTTAAACGACCATTGTGTGAGTGTGGACAAGGATACGGTTAGGTGGGATTTACCCCCGGATAACCTTAGTGTAGAAGGGGCCGAAGTAAGCCCTTGTTGTATGTGTGAGTGACAAGAAGAAAAGCTCTGACTGGCTTGGGTGAAAAGTCGTTTGGCACCACCTTTTTGTTTTCATGTAAGACGACAAATACAATGCACACTTTTCATTTGTTTCCTTTTCAGACATTTTTCAAAATAAAATATATCATCCTTCAGGTCAATTGGATAATTTAATTAATTGCTTGTGTTACTATTCCCATGGTATCACTGTAGTTTGGATTTGATTGTTTCGAGGAACCTATCAAACTTGTCTTGACTCATTTAAGATCAATATACCTCCATATCCAGTAGACCAGGGGTCAGCAACCCAAAATGTTGAAAGAGCCATATTGGACCAAAAATAAAAAATAAAAAATCTGTCTGGAGCCGCAAAAAATTAAAAGTCTAATATAAGTGTTATAATGAAGGCAACACATGATGTAAGTGTCTATATTAGCTATGAAAGCCTACTATCAAAATTACTATGTGTCGCAGGCTGAAGCGAATCTTCATTGACAGATATGTTGTATTTTAAATTGTATTCCACATATTTTTGCAACTTTGGAAATCAATACTAAAATGGATGTTTCTCACAGGATGAGATATCTTCTGGAAACTACTGGCTCAGAAGGGCCAAAGGTATAGATGTGTGTGTCCACGTTTAAGGAAATCTTTGCAAGCTGGGTAACGTTTGCTGTGGTCTGGAACAACATGGCACACAAACAACTATGAGAAATGCAGCCAATATTACATATAGGTAATGTGTCATGAGACATGCAAATATAAATTAAATACACAGAGGACATAAGTCAAGGAAATTAAATGAGCTCAAATATACCTACAAACGAGGCATAACGATGCAATATGTACATACAGCGAGCCTAAATAGCATATCAGCATCGATTGAACCTATGTCCATTCACGCACAGCGTAAAACGTTTGGTGGACAAAATGAGACAAATAAGGGGTGGCATTAAACACGTCTTTCTGTGGCAGCGTCGGAGAAAGGTGCACATGTAAACAAACTATGACGAGTTCAAGGATGGCTGAAATTAGTAGGACAGAATGGTGCTTGCCAAATACTCTCATAAGTGAAGCATGTATAATGTAAACAGTGGGATTTCTAACAATTAGGAAGGTTTAAATGATAAATAAATGATAAATGGGTTATACTTGTATAGCGCTTTTCTACCTTCAAGGTACTCAAAGCTCCTTGACAGTATTTCCACATTCACCCATCAGGAGCAAGGGTGAAGTGTCTTGCCGAAGGACACAACAGACTTGACTAGGATGGTAGAAGGTGGGGATTGAACCCCAGTAACCTACAACCTCCGATTGTTGGCACGGCCACTCTACCAACTTCGCCACGCCGCCCTATGTTTGTTTCATGTTTGTTCTCCTACAGAAAATCTATAAAAACAACAAATATATTTTTTTCTTCATTTTTTTTCCATTTTCACACATCTCTGAAAGAGGTCCAGGGAGCCACTAGGGCGGCGCTAAAGAGCTGCATGCGGCTCTAGAGCCGCGGGTTGCTGACCCTCGCCCTTGGAGGATGCAACAATGCATAGATACAACTCTCGAATTTAAGAAGTAGAGGATACTTTCTTCAGCATTTTTGTTTTTCCAACAAAATAGCAAATGAGCAAGGGAACACTGTGGGGAGAAAATGTGCCAATGCTATTAAAATGACACACTGTAAACACCCTCTTAGTTAGGGAGATAAACACAAGTTTTATTCCCCTTTGCATTAGACCAGTTTGGGGAAAATCCATCCGGGATTGTCAAATACATGAATTTTAAAAAATGGAATATTAAACGTAAGGTTATAAACAGTTCCTCTTTGTCTATGTCTGAACCCTTATAATAAATGTATGATATTGTGGTTATAGTTTGGCAGTCCCAACTATTGTTAAGTTAGAAAAGTAAGTCAAATTTGGATTAAATCAGGATTTATTAAAGAAGCATCTAGTGTCAATTTGCATCTGTGATGAAAATACTGCGATCATTCAAGGAGGGAAACATTGGCCCCCAATTTGCATATATTGTGCTCACGGTTAATATCTCTTATTTAAATTACCCCGTGTAGTCTTTGATAGGTATGGAAATCACGCTGCTGTCTTTTGTTGTTGTTGTTTTGCCCCACAGCTGATTCTACTTTATTTATTTTGGGCCTAAAGGGAGTCATAGCGCAGCAGCTTTTAATCCAACTAGTTTGCTAAATAAAGTTAATTGTGTTGCAGAAAAACAGCCCCTGATTAAGTGTTTTAAATAAAGTCACTTGTAATGAGGCTCTAATGTTCCACTTGCTTTGTCCTCAGCCCATAGAGGTTCGTCGTGCTTTTAAAGTCCAATGTACATTATTAATGGGGATAGCGACACGTAAAACAAAAATAACTTTTGAACTTTGAAAAACATTTCTGATGATGGCATTAATATTAATTCAACAAAAATAATGCTAAATATTAAGTGTAACACTACACTGCCAAAAGTATTTGGCCACCCATCCAAATGATCAGAATCAGGTGTCCTAATTAGAGATGTCCGATAATATCTGACTGCCGATATTATCGGCTGATAAATGCTTTAGACTTAGACTTAGACTTCCTTTTTATTGTCATTCAAATTTGAACTTTACAGCACAGATAAGAACGACATTTCGTTCCATAAGCTCATGGTAGTGCAGGATAAAAAAGCAATAAGGTGCATATATAAATAAATGAATATATATAAATAATATATAAATATATATATATAAAATAAATAAATATATATAAATAAATAGATTACTGTACAGATAAATACTGCACTTTTTCCACATGCATCCGCGTTTATGGATGTATGTTATATTGTCTTTTTTATTCCAGCGAGTTAATCCATTTTGGGGGGAGTTGAGGGGATAATTTAATTATGATGCGTTCAAGAGTCTTACGGCTTGAGAGAAGAAGCTGTTACAGAACCTGGAGGTTCTGCTTCGGAGGCTGCGGAACCTCTTTCTAGAGTCCAGCAGTGAAAACAGTCCTTGTTAGGGGTGGGAGGAGTCTTTAAAATGTAATATCGGAAATTATCGGTATCTGTTTCAAAAAGTTTTTCTATTTATTTATTTATTTAGGCAAATCATATAGATGATGTAGATGCCCATATCGGCTGTTCAGATTGAGCCCAGTTTATAATTTCCTGTTATACAGTATGCCAGGCAGTCTTGCACTAAAGGAGGACTATGTTATTGTTTACTTTATTACTCTAGTATACTCTGGACTGAAGCCGTGTGCCTTCATTGTTTTTGTAGCTGTTGTTTTGAGGCATGTTTAAAAAAAAATTAAAAATAAGAATGCACTTTGTGAAAGTCAAAGTATAGTACTTCCCATAGTTGTAGTGGGTATCAGGATTATCTCAGGGAGAGCATGTCCCAAATTCCAAGCTGCTGTTTTGAGGCATGTTAAAAAAAAATAACGCACTTTGTGACTTCAATAATAAATATGGCAGTGCCATGTTGGCATTTTTTTCCATAACTTGAGTTTATTTATTTTGGAAAACCTTGTTACATTGTTTAATGCATCCAGAAGGGCATCACAACAAAATTAGGCATAATAATGTGTTAATTCCACGACTGTATATATCGGTATCGGTAATTAAGAGTTGGACAATATCGGAATATTGGCAAAAAAGCCATTATCGGACAACTCTAGTCCTAATCACATGGCCCGCCCACAGGTGTATAAAATCAAGAACTTAGGCATGGAGACTGTTTCTACAAACATTTGTGAAAGAATGGGCCGCTCTCAGTGATTTCCAGTGTGGAACTGTCATAGGATGCCACCTGTGCAACAAATCCAGTCGTGAAATGTCCTCGCACCTAAATATTCCAAAGTCAACTGTCAGCTTTATTATAAGAAATTGGAAGAGTTTGGGAACAACAGCAACTCAGCCACGAAGTGGTAGGCCACGTAAACTGACAGAGAGGGGTCAGCGGATGCTGAAGCGCATAGTGCAAAGAGGTCAGTTGCTACAGAGCTCCAAACTTCATGTGACCTTCCAATTAGCCCACGTACAGTACGCAGAGAGCTTCATGGAATGGGTTTCCATGGCCCAGCAGCTGCATCTGAGCCATACATCACCAAGTCCAAAGCAAAGCGTGGGATGCAGTGGTGTAAAGCACGTCGCCACTGGACTCTAGAGCAGTGGAGATGCCTCCTCTGGAGTGATGACTCACACTTTTCCATCTGGCAATCTGATGGACCAGTCTGGGTTTAGAGGTTGCCAGGAGAACTCTACATTTCGGACTGCATTGTGCCGAGTGTGAAATTTGGTGGAGGAGGAATTATGGTGTGAGGTTGTTTTTCAGGAGTTGGGCTTGGCCCCTTAGTTCCAGTGAAATGAACTTTGAATGCTCCAGGATACCAAAACATTTGTAGTAAGTACTACTACAAATAACTACAGTGCCTCAACAGTCAAACACTCCCAAAGTTGTAAAATTCACATTCTGACCAAAATTCTCAATTACATTACCAGTACAGAACATTAACTATGTGTTAAGCTGTACACTTGTGTCATAGTTTTAAATGTTCAAATCTTACTCATTTACTATACAACTCTGGTGTCAATGTCAAGGCCTGGGGGCCAGACCTGGCCCACCACTTTATTTAATGTGGCCCACAAAAGCCTTGAAATAACATAAACACACTTTATCTTTTTTTACTAAATGTATTCTTTCCATTTTGACAGAAACAAATACATGCATTGCATGCAATTGCATATCCTTTAATATTATCTAATAATGCAACAAATATTATGTTATCATACTTTTCAAACTTTTTTTAAATTAAAATAAAAAATCGTAATACATATCTGAGTTCTGATTTTAAAGCAATATATATTTATAAATACATACATATATATAAATACATACATATATATATATATATATATATATATATATATATATATATATATATATATATACAGTATATATGTATATATATGTATGTATTTATATATATACGTATGTATATATATATATTTATATATATATATATATATATATATATATATATTTTACAGTGTAAGTAAATAATATAATAGAACCAAATACATGGGAAATTGTACAATAATTTAATGCAGTGAATCCCTATACTGTTCATTTATATTCTATTTTATTTATATTTTTTATAAATTATTCACGGTAACAAGTGGTCCTCTGAGGGCAGCCGTAACTGCTATGTGGCCCTCAGTGTAATCGTGTTAGACACCCCTGTTTAGGGATGTCCCGATCCAGGTTTTTGCACTTCCGATCCGATACCGATATTGTTTTTGCATTTCCGATCCGATACCGATACTGACCGATACTGGCCTATCCGAGCATGTATTAAAGTTTAAAGTTATTTAGCCTACTTAGTTGTCAGAATCATGTTGAAAAGGGTTTTAGTACTCTTGATAACAACTAGCCAGCTGAATTAGGGGAGTTTGAATAATACACAATGGTTGGTAACAAGAAACTGACCTGTTTATTCAAGGATAAACACAAAATAGACAAAATTATACATGACAAACAGAAATGGCATCATTGAACTAGGGCTGGGCGACATGGCCTTTTTTTAATATTGAGATATTTTAAGGCCATATTGCGATACACAATATATATCTCGATATTTTGCCTTAGCCTTGAATGAACACTTGATGCATATAATCACAGCAGTATGATGATTCTATGTGTTTTGATTAATTGATTGAGACTTTTATTAGTAGGTTGCACAGTGAAGTACATATTCCGTACAATTGACCACTAAATGGTCACACCCCAATAAGTTTTTCAACTTGTTTAAGACGGGGTCCACTTAAATTGATTCATGATACAGATATATACTATTTTGATGGTGTGGAGTCTGGACGTGTGGCACCGAATGGAGATAAGCGTCTCGACAGACGTCACAATATTTGAACAATGATGACGAAAACTGTTGTCTCTGTCGTGTCCGTGTGTCGAAAATTGTTATGCGCTTATTTTTTTTAATTTGATTTTGTGCGTGGCATAGATTTGCCGTGCGCAGAGGACGCTTGAGCAGGCGCGCACCTTAGCAGCTGCGCTAGCATCACAGCTAACGTTAGCCATGCCGCTACCTCGCTCTCTGCTGGGAGAGGACGTATACGTATGTGACGTATGACGTGACAGTATGTGACGTATGACGTGACAGTATGTGACGTGTGTAAGAAGGTGCGCTCGCTGTCTGTGAGGGAGACACAGGAAAGAGTGAGAAGAGCCTGTCGTGTAATGCCAGCAGCTAAAAGCAACTGCGTGAGAATTGTGGATGTGTTGAAGGTGTGCTGGAAAATGCGTAACGGAAATTACGGAGCAGCAAAAAAGTGGAATGTATTATTTAAATAGGTGCGTTGGAAAACATGGACCGGGTTTTTTTTTTTAAACTGGATCTGGATCGGCATTTTCCCATGCCTTGCCGATATGCAATTTTTGGCAAATATCGGCAGCCGATCCGATCCAAATATCGGATCGGGACATCCCTACCCCTGTTATACACAACCCAAAACCAGTGAAGTTGGCACGTTGTGTAAATCGTAAATAAAAACAGAATACAATGATTTGCAAATCCATTTCAACCTATATTCAATTGAGTAGACTGCAAAGACAAGATACTTAACGTTCGAACTGGAAAACGTTATTTTTTTGCAAATATGAGGTCATTTGGAATTTGATGCCTGCAACATGTTTCAAAAATGCTGGCACAAGTGGCAAAAACGACTGAGAACGTTGAGGAATGCTCATCAAACACTTATATGGAACATCCCACAGGTGAACAGGCTAATTGGGAACAGGTGGGTGCCATGATTGGGTATAAAAGCAGCTTCCATGAAATGCTCAGTCATTCACAAACAAGGATGAGGCGAGGGTCACCACTTTGTGAACAAATGCGTGAGCAAATTGTTGAACAGTTTAAGAACAACATTTCTCAAAGAGCTGTTGCAAGGAATTTAGGGATTTCACCATCTACGGTCCGTAATATCATCAAAAGGTTCAGATAATCTGGAGAAATCACTGCACATAAGCGATTATATTACGGACCTTCGATTCCTCAGGCGGTACTGCATCAAAAAACGACATCAGTATGAAAAAGGATATCACCACATGGGCTCAGGAACACTTCAGAAAACCACTGCCAGTAACTACAGCTAGTCGCTACATCTGTAAGTGCAAGTTAAAACTCTACTATGCAAAGCCATTTATCAACAACACCCAGAAGCGCTTCGCTGGGCCCGAGCTCATCTAAGATGGACTGATGCAAAGTGTAAAAGTGTTCTGTGGTCTGATGAGTCCACATCTGAAATTGTTTTTGGAAACTGTGGACGTCGTGTCCTCTGAACCAAAGAGGAAAATAACCATCCAGATTGTTATAGACGCAAAGTTCAAAAGCCAGAATCTGTGATGGTATGGGGGTGTATTAGTGCCCAAGACATGGGTAACTTACACATCTGTGAAGGCACCATTAATGCTGAAATGTACATACTGGTTTTGGAGCAACATATGTTGCGATCCAAGCAACATTATCATGGACGCCCCTGCTTATTTCAGCAAGACAATGCCAAGCCACCTGTTACAACAACGTGGCTGCATATTAAAATACCTGTCTTCCACTGAAAATGTGTGGCGCATTATGAAGCCTAAAATACCACAACAGAGACTGTTGAACAACTTAAGCTGTACATCAAGCAAGAATGGGAAATAATTCCACCTGAAAAGCTTCAAAAATTGGTCTCCTTTGTTCCCAAACATTTACTGAGTGTTGTTAAAAGGAAAGGCCATGTAACACAGTGGTAAAAATGCCCCTGTGCCAACTTTTTTTGCAATTTGTTGCTGCCATTAAATTCTAAGTTGATGATTATTTGCAAAAAAAAAACAAAAAACAAGTCTCAGTTCGAACGTTAAATATCTTGTCTTTGCAGTCTATTCAATTGAATATATGTTGAGAAGGATTTTCAAATCATTGTATTCAGTTTTTATTTATGATTTACACAACGTGCCAACTCCACTGGTTTTGGGTTTTGTAAAACTACTGTTATTGTTAGTAGTACATTCTATTGTATTGTTTTGTATACAATATTTATCATCTGAAAGTTATTTTCTTTCCTTTTCAAAAGGCATGTTACATGTTGAAATGGTGTTGTTTTGAGAGGCCGAGCACCAAATATATTTATTTCAATTCACTCCAATGGGATACGTTGATTTGAGATTCAAGTGTTTTGAGTTAAGAGCTCTGACACAGAACCAATCCAGCTTCTAAGTGGAGCTACCACTGTAATATGTGTTATTGCAATTTCTAAAAGCACATTTTTGGCCTCAAGATTGATTGAAAAACATGTCTGCCATCAAGAAGACATCTTTGCAGCGGAACTTAGCAACTAATTACCCACAAGTCAGTGACGATCAAGCTCCTGGTTATAAATCCTGGCTATCTGTACTACATGCATGTCTCCCAAAGTATTTTAAGCGCCACCCATAGGGGGCGCCACAAATGTCATTTACAGTCATGTGGAAAAATGTGTTTGGAACAGAGGGATATAAATAGTCAGCGGTGGTGCTTTTACGAGCCACAAAAGTGGGCACTAACCAAGACAGATAGCACTTCCTTGTGCATGTGCCTCATAGAAGTATAGCATTCCTATATCAAGGCTTTAAAGCTACATCTCCTGCCATCTGCTGGCTTGATGATACAGTATGTACCTCAAATAAGTAAACACAGTACCGTAGATGGGTTGGATGAATATAAATAGTATGAATTATAGAATTGCTCCTGAGTGATGCTATCTTTTTTGTTTTTTTTGTATTATCCTTATTGGTTTATGGACAGTGTGCACGATACATTATTCACAAGGAATCAATGGGTGTACCAGATTCCGCTAATACGGTGGTGTCCAAAGTGAGACCAGGGGGCCATTTGCGACCCACAGCAGATTTTTTTAACGGCCCGAGGCCATTTTTTAAATACTATTAAAAAAACAAACTACAAAAGACATGTTGCAATCAATGTTCCCTCCAAGGTGCGCGCCTGTGCAATTGCGCACTGCTCAAGCGTCCTCTGCGCACGGCAAATCTATGCCACGCACAAAATCAAATAAAAAAATAAGCGCATAACAATTTTCCACACGACACGGACACGACAGAGAAAACAGTTTTCGTCATCATTGTTCAAATATTATAACGTCTGTCGAGACACTTTGAAGACATGAATTCCATCGATCACTTTACTGAGCAAAACTCTTTATTGTCGGCCATGAACACATCACCAAAACATTAGTAAAAAAATGATATCTAGCAAAAGTGGTAATTTTCTGGAGTACAAACCAGACCAAAAGCAACTTTGTTATATCAACAGCAGCCGCTCGCTCTTTCTCACTTGCGGCAACACATGCACATATGGCACTTAGCCAGTGATGCGTTTACAGCCACACAAAAAGTCGGACAACTCCAACACCACACATAAAGTGTCATTCCAGGTCGTTACACTATGATTTACCAATCAAATGTGTGCTTATTCTAGTGTCATTTATTAGGAATCTTAATTTATAAATATTAATCATGAAATGCTGTTAGTATATTAAATAAATACTAATAAAAATATATTTTTTACAAACAGGAAGTTGCAGGAATGTACACATGATCCCCTGCTTACATCTCATTGTGCAACATGTGAATGTTTTAATGGGAACTAAATGCAATGTCTGAAAGGGGTACAAATTATTTCCAAAGCAGGACCTCCACCCAGACAAACAATACAAGTACACAGTTCATGAAAAACAATATTTTTTGTTATTGTCATTGTAAGTGGGCCTAAACACTTATATTAGAAAATAACCTCATGGAAATGACTGCTGTCATTTGATTATAATAATAAGAGAATGTTGTCTGTCTGTCTGTGTTGGCCCTGCGATGAGGTGGGGACTTGTCCTGGGTGTACCCCGCCTTCCGCCCGAATGCAGCTGAGATAGGCTCCAGCACTCCCTGTGACCCCGAAAGGGACAAGCGGTAGAAAATGGATGGATGGATGGAGATTGAACTTATTTAGTCAGGTTTGGGACAGGTGTGCTGCTGGTGTAGCCACAGTGTGCACGTCTGATGTTGCTCACATGGGCTCCACTGAATGCTCAGGGAGTTTTTGCGTTTGCTCACACACATGAAAAATTAGAGGGAATATTGGTTGCCTCTGCTATTATTTCCCTGACCAATACACCCAATGTTTGAGGACATGAATTCCATCCATCACTTTACTGAGCAAAACTCTTTATTGTCGGCCATAAACACATCACTGTTATATCAGCAGCAGCCGCTCGCTCTTTCTCACTTGCGCCAACACATGCACATATGGCACTTAGCCAGTGATGCGTTTACAGCCACACAAAAAGTCGGACAACTCCAACACCACACATAAAGTGTCATTCCAGGTCGTTACACTATGATTTACCAATCAAATGTGTGCTTATTTTAGTGTCATTTATTAGGAATCTTAATTTATAAATATTAATCATGAAATGCTGTTAGTATATTAAATAAATACTAATAAAAACATGTTTTACAAACAGGAAGTTGCAGGAATGTACACATGATCCCCTGTTTACATATCATTGTGCAACATGTGAATGTTTTAATGGGAACTAAATGCAATGTCTGAAAGGGGTAACAATTATTTCCAAAGCAGGACCTCCACCCAGACAAACAATACAAGTACACAGTTCATGAAAAACAATATTTTGTGTTATTGTCATTGTAAGTGGGCCTAAACACTTATATTATAAAATAACCTAATGGAAATGACTGCTGTCATTTGATCATAATAAAAAGAGAATGTTGTCTGTCTATCAGTGTTGGCCCTGCGATGAGGTGGGGACTTGTCCAGGGTGTACCCCGCCTTCCGCCCGAATGCAGCTGAGATAGGCTCCAGCACCCCTTGCGACTCCGAAAGGGACAAGCGGTAGAAATGGATGGATGGATGGAGATTGAACTTGTTATTTAGTTAGGTTTGGGACAGGTGTGCTGCTGGTGTAGCCACAGTGTGCACTTCTGATGTTGCTCACATGGGCTCCGCTGAATGCTCAGGGAGTTTTTGCGTTTGCTCACACACATTAAAAATGAAAGGGAACTTTGGTTGCAATATTGACACAAGTAACACACAGATGCCTTACTTCCATTTTTTTACTGTCATTGCTTAAAAATAATTTAAAAAACTCATAATCGATAGACAGATCTGAAGTTGAACTAGATATTTAAGGGTTGAAAGTAAAAAGAACATACACTGATATACAGTAGGAAGGGGATTCACGTAACACATGAAACGTGACAAATTGGGGGCTGGGGGTGCGATATCCCTTTTTATCCATTTGTTGAATATCTCAAACTGTGTTTTGTGGCAATTCCAACTAGGACCACCGCGTCAGTTGCTATGAGAATGGCGCTTTCCATCATTTCCAGAAGAATGCATTGCAAAATCATTAACCCTGCTCTTCCTCTCATGCGAGATGCGGCCATATGAATCCCTTCCCTACTGTATGACTTATTGTCAACACTTTTATGAGTGAGGCCTTTTTGAATCACCATGGTCTCTAGTCTGATATGTTTAACTGTTATTGATAAAGACAATTATAATACAGTAAAAGAAAAGTTGTTATATTATTTACCTATTTAAGGCTCCAATTACTTGACATCAATTATTCCATTTCAATATTGCATGGTTTGTGTTTTTGCCATTTAAAACAGGATTTTCTTTGAAAAACAAGGCATAGAACAATAAAAGATTAAAAGCTTTACGGGAAGGGATAGATCTGAAGTTGATCTAATGATATTTTAGTGATGAAAGTAAAAAATATACAGTCGTGGTCAAAAGTTTACATACACTTGTAAAGAACATAATGTCATGGCTGTCTTGAGTTTCCAATAATTTCTACAACTCTTATTTTTTTGTGATAGAAGGATTGGAGCACATACTTGTTGGTCACAAAAACACATTCATGAAGTTTGGTTCTTTTATGAATTTATTATGGGTCTACTGAAAATGTGACCAAATCTTCTGGGTCAAAAGTATACATGCAGCAATGTTAATATTTGGTTTTACTGCAATAAGGCGCTTTTGGTAGCCATCCACAAGCTTCTGGTTGAATTTTTGACCATTCCTCTTGACAAAATTGGTGCAGTTCAGCTAAATTTGTTGGTTTTCTAACATGGACTTGTTTCTTCAGCATTGTCCACACGTTTAAGTCAGGACTTTGGGAAGGCCATTCTAAAACCTTAATTCTAGCCTGATTTAGCCATTCCTTTACCACTTTTGACGTGTGTTTGGGGTCATTGTCCTGTTGGAAGACCAACTGCGCCCAAGACCCAACCTCCCGGCTGATGATTTTAGGTTGTCCTGAAGAATTTGGAGGCAATCCTCCTTTGTCATAGTCCCATTTACTCTCTGTAAAGCACCAGTTCCATTGGCAGTAAAACAGGCCCAGAGCAAAATACTACCACCACCATGCTTGACGGTAGGCATGGTGTTCCTGGGATTAAAGGCCTCACCTTTTCTCCTCCAAACATATTGCTGGGTATTGTGGCCAGACAGCTCAATTTCTGTTTCATCTGACCAAAAAACTTTCCTCTAGAAGGTCTTATATTTGTCCATGGGTTGTCAGATGAAACAAAAATTGAGCTGTCTGGCCACAATAATAATAATTAAATATTTAAATAATTATTAAAATGGCCCACGCATGTTTTTATTTTTTAGTGGAAAAAGTTTGGACACCCCTGGGATAACATCTGTCGTCCTAATATAACAACACCTGACATACAACATACATGAGGACTCACTATATTGAACATCTGTCAGCTGCTTGACAGTTTTGATACATTTTCTTTTTACCAGTACAACATTTAAGAGTGACGTTTATTAAAATACAGCATCAAACCAAAGAGTCCAGTTGCGATCGATTGGATGCCCTGAGAAAAGCATCTATGAATCCAAGTTCCAACTACAATTCTTTAGTGTTACACAGGTAATTAACCCAGGCCATGTCAATCTTACACCAGAGAATATATTCTCCTCCAAATCCATCCTTTCAAGCTAACCTTTTCTTCAAAGCCCGTTCCTCCCAAGAAAATGGGGAAAGGTGACTCCCGGGCCTCCGAAATAGAAAATAGCGTCCAAATAACCGTTCAAGCGTAAAGGCTTTTACTCTGCCAGCAAAGGGAACCTTTCAGGAGTCCAGAGATGGTGAAATGTTTTTTTTTTCCCAGCTCTTTTCTTTGAGGCGAGCTGCAAAAAAAGCTGTGGTTACAGCAGTTTAGCAAGTGTCCTATTTAAAAAAAAATCGAGGTCTTTTCACGTATTTGGAGCCCTTACACCTGCCGGGGGTCTTACAGCCCAGCTCAAACTGCAGTTTTTTTTTTTATCTTCCATAATTTCCGCTTGACATCTGATCTTCTTTTTTTAAACGCCAACCCCTCTTACCCTTCCCTTTCATCATCCATCTTAAATACATAAAAAAAGACACATAAATTTAGCTACAGTTGCTCCTTCACGCGTGACGATTTTATCACTACAATGTGTTACAATAGAAATGCAGTCGATATTATATACAGATAATGTGTCATGAGACATGCAAATATAAATTAAACACACAGAGGACATAAGTAAAGGAAATTAAATGATCTCAAATATACCTACAAACGAGGCATAATGATGCAATATGTACATACAGCTAGCCTAAATAGCATGTTAGCATCGATTAGCTTGCAGTCATGGATTGACCAAATATGCCTGCTAAGCACTCCAGAGAATCAATAAAATCAACAAAGCTCACCTTTTGTGCATTCACGCACAGCATAAAACTTTTGGTGGACAAAATGAGACAAATAAGGAGTGGCATTAAACACGTCTTTCTGTGGCGGCGTCAGAGAAAGTTGTACATGTAAACAAACTACGATGGGTTCAAGGATCGTTGAAATTAGTCGGACAAAATGGTGCTTGCCAAAAACTCTCATCAGTGAAGCATGTATAACAAACAGCGGGATTTCTAACAATTAGGAAGGTTTGTTTCATGTTTTAAATGTTTAAATTTAGCTACAATATACCGGAAAGTCTCCTTCACGCGTGACGATTTTATCTCCACAATGTGTTACAATAGAAATGCAGTCGATATTACATACAGATAATGTGTCATGAGACATGCACATATTAATTAAACACACAGAGGACATAAGTAAAGGAAATTAAATGAACTCAAATATACATACAAACGAGGCATAATGATGCAATATGTACATACAGCTAGCCTAAATAGCATGTTGGCATCGATTAGCATGCAGTCATGGATTGAACAAATGTGCCTGATAAGCACTCCAGTGAATCAATAAAATCAACAAAGCTCACCTTTTGTGCATTCACGCACAGCATAAAACGTTTGGTGGACAAAATGAGACAAATAAGGAGTGGCATTAAACACGTCTTTCTGTGGCAGCGTCGGAGAAAGTTGTACATGTAAACAAACTATGATGAGTTCAAGGATCGCTGAAATTAGTTGGACAAAATGGTGCTTGACAATACTCTCATCAGTGAAGCATGTATAACATAAACAGCGGTATTTCTAACAAATAGGAAGATTTGTTTCATGTTTTAAATGTTTAAATTTAGCGACAATATACCGGAAAGTCTCCTTCACGCGTGACGATTTTATCAATACAATGTGTTACAATAGAAATGCAGTCGATTTTACATACAGATAATGTGTCATGAGACATGCAAATATAAATTAAACACACAGAGGACATAAGTAAAGGAAATTAAATGAACTCAAATATACCTACAAACGAGGCATAATGATGCAATATGTACATACAGTTAGCCTAAATAGCATATTGGCATCGATTAGCATGCAGTCATGGATTGACCAAATGTGCCTGATAAGCACTCCAGAGAATCAATAAAATCAACAAAGCTCACCTTTTGTGGATTCGCGCACAGCATAAGACGTTTGGTGGACAAAATGAGACAAATAAGGAGTGGCATTAAACACGTCTTTCTGTGGCGGCATCGGAGAAAGTTGTACATGTAAACAAACTACGATGAGTTCAAGGATCGCTGAAATTAGTCGGACAAATTGGTGCTTGCCCAATACTCTCATCAGTGAAGCATTTATAACATAAACAGTGGGATTTCTAACAATTAGGAAGGTTTGTTTCATGTTTTAAATGTTTAAATTTAGCTACAGTATACCGGAAAGTTGCTCCTTCACGCGTGACGATTTTATCTCCACAATATGTTACAATAGAAATGCAGTCGATATTACATACAGATAATGTGTCGTGAGACATGCAAATATAAATTAAATACACAGAGGACGCAAGTAAAGGAAATTAAATGATCTCAAATACGAGGCATAATGATGCAATATGTACAAAGTGAATGCACCACTTTGTCCTACTCATTTCAACGATCCTTGAACTCACCGTAGTTTGCTTACATGTGCAACTTTCTCCGATGCTGCCACAGAAAGACGTATATAACACACTGGAAAGTTGCTTCTTCACGCGTGACGATTTTTATCTCCACAATGTGTTACAATAGCTTTCTTTAACGTTGTCGTTGCGGATGTTTTATTGCCTTGGTGTGTAATTTACAAGCTCTGGGACATGTAATCAGTGTTTGGGCTGCTAGATGCCTTATCTGCAGTGACAAATAACTGTTGAGCTGCGACAACAACAACCAAAAAAAAAAAAAAAACCCCGGCAGATTGCCTTCCAGAGGCGAGCCTCTAATGTAGCAGCGGTCACGAAATGAAATAGCTGTGAGACACATAGTATAAAGTGCTCACTTAATGTGCTCCAAAACAGTTTCCCTCCATCATATTAGGGCTGTTAAACGGGAGGGGGGGACGACTTGTTATGTCTTTCCTATATATGAAGCTCATTGTGGGGATGCTGGGAGACAACTATTCTCACAATGAATCACGGAGATACACTTTGCTAAAGCGCCATCTGCTCATGTTGCGCCCCGCTGACTGACGACAGCGATGTACCGAATTATTGTTCCTGTGTAGACCCTTAAAGACCCAACATATTCATCCTCTGCTCAAATAAAATGAAATTAGCTGTGTTTTGTTTTTTTTGTTTTTTTTTTAAATTCGGTGGATGGGTGGAAATGAAACAATAAAAATGGAAAAAAGACTAAGATAATTTGTTTGGAGATATTAATATGAACCAGTGAAGTTGGCATGTTGTGTAAATCGTAAATAAAAACATAATATAATGATTTGCAAATCATTGTCATATTAAATTCAATTGAATACTGAGAAACTTAATTTTTTTTTGCAAATAATCATTGACTTAGAATTTAATGGCAGCAACATGTTGCAAAAAAGTTGGCACAGGGGCATTTTTACCACTGTGTTACATGACCTTTCCTTTTAACAACACTCATTAAACGTTTGGGAACTGAGGAGACCAACTTTTGAAGCTTTTCAGGTGGAATTATTTCCCATTTTTGCTTGTCCAGGATCTCTGTTGTGGTATTTTAGGCTTCATAATGCGCCACCTATTTTCAATGGGAGACAGATCTGGACTACAGGCAGGCCAGTCTAGTACCCGCACTCATTTACTATGAAGCCACGCTGTTGTAACACATTGCTTGGCATTGTCTTGCTGAAATAAGCAGGGGCGTTCATGGTAACGTTGCTTGGATGGCAACATATGTTGCTCCAAAACCTGTATGTACCTTTCAGCATTAATGGTGCCTTCACAGATGTGTAAGTTACCCATGCCTTGGGCACTAATACACCCCCATACCATCACAGATGCTGGCTTTTGAACTTTGCGCCTACAACAGTCCGGATGGTTCTTCTCTTTGGTCCTTTGGACACAACGTGCACAGTTTCCAAAAACAATTTGAAATGTGGACTCATCAGACCACAGAACACTCTTACACTTTATATCAGTCCGTCTTAGATGAGCTCGGGCCCAGCAAAGCCGGCGGCGTTTCTGGGTGTTGTTGATAAATGGCTTTGGCTTTGCATAGTAGAGTTTTAACTTGCACTTACAGATATAGCAACAAACTGTAGTTAGTGACAGTGGTTTTCTGAAGTGTTCCTGAGCCCATGTGTTGATATCCTTTACACACTAATGTCACTTTTTGATGCAGTACCGCCTCAGGGATCAAAGGTCACGGGCTTAGCTGCTCGCGTGCAGTGATTTCTCCAAATTTTCTGAAACTTTTGATATTACGGACCGTAGATGGTGAAATCCCTAAATTCCTTGCAATAGCTTGATTGATTGATTGAAACTTTTATTAGTAGATTGCACAGTACAGTACATATTCCGTACAATTGACCACTAAATGGTAACACCCGAATACGTTTTTCAACTTGTTTAAGACGGGGTTCACGTTAATCAATTCATGGTAAAAGCTGGTTGAGAAATGTTGTTCTTAAACTGTTCGACAACTTGCTCACGCTTTTGTTGACAAAGTGGTGACCCTCGCTCCATCATTGTTTGTGAATGACTGAGCATTTCATGAAAGCTGCTTTTACACCCAATCATGGCACCCACCTGTTCCCAATTAGCCTGTTCACCTGTGGGATGTTCCAAATAAGTGTTTGATGAGCATTCCTCAACTTTCTCAGTCTTTTTTGCCACTCGTGCCAGCTTTTTTGAAACATGTTGCAGGCCTCAAATTGCAAATGAGCTAATATTTGCAAAAAATAACAAAGTTTTCCGGTTCGAACATTAAATATCTTGTCTTTGCAGTCTATTCAAATGAATATAAGTTGAAAAGGATCTGCAAATCATTGTATTCTGTTTTTATTTACGATTTACATAACGTGCCAACTTCCCTGGTTTTGGGTTTTGTATATGAATCAAGCTCTACTGCAGACTCTAAAGTCCAAGTAGACATGCAATCACATACAGTACATAAAACCCAACAAATAATACAGTATAGAAGGCATTATCACATAATTTAAAAAGAATTGAAGTGTGAATGTGAATGTGGAAATAGTGTCAAAGAGCTTTGAGTACCTCGAAGGTAGAAAAGCGCTATACAAGTATAACCCATATAAAAACCCCGTTTCCATATGAGTTGGGAAATTGTGTTAGATGTAAATATAAACAGAATACAATGATTTGCAAATAATTGTCAACCCATATACAGTTGAATATGCTACAAAGACAACATATTTGATGTTCAAACTGATAAACTTTTTTTTTTTTGCAAATAATCATTAACTTTAGAATTTGATGCCAGCAACACGTGACAAAGAAGTTGGGAAAGGTGGCAATAAATACTGATAAAGTTGAGGAATGCTCATCAAACACTTATTTGGAACATCCCACAGGTGAACAGGCAAATTGGGAAGAGGTGGGTGCCATGATTGGAGCTGTGAGACACATAGTATAAAATGCTAATGATTGCGAAAACCGTTTATCAACAACACCCAGAAACGCCGTCGGCTTTGCTGGGCCTGAGCTCATCTAAGATGGACTGATACAAAGTGGAAAAGTGTTCTGTGGTCTGACGAGTCCACATTTCAAATTGTTTTTGGAAACTGTGAACGTCGTGTCCTCCGGACCAAAGAGGAAAAGAACCATCCGGATTGTTATAGGCGCAAAGTTGAAAAGCCAGCATCTGTGATGGTATGGGGGGGTATTAGTGCCCAAGACATGGGTAACTTACACATCTGTGAAGGCGCCATTAATGCTGAAAGGTACATACAGGTTTTGGAGCAACATATGTTGCCATCCAAGCAACGTTACCATGGACGCCCCTGCTTATTTCAGCAAGACAATGCCAAGCCATGTGTTACAACAACGTGGCTTCATAGTAAAAGAGTGCGGGTACTAGACTGGCCTGCCTGTAGTCCAGACCTGTCTCCCATTGAGAATGTGTGGCGCATTATGAAGCCTAAAATACCACAACGGAGACCCCCGGACTGTTGAACAACTTAAGCTGATCAAGCAAGAATGGGAAAGAATTCCACCTGAGAAGCTTCAAAAATGTGTCTCCTCAGTTCCCAAACGTTTACTGAGTGTTGTTAAAAGGAAAGGCCATGTAACACAGTGGCGAACATGCCCTTTCCCAACTACTTTGGCACGTGTTGCAGCCATGAAATTCTAAATTAATTATTATTTGCAAAAAAAAAGTAAAGTTTATGAGTTTGAACATCAAATATCTTGTCTTTGTCGTGCATTCAATTGAATATGGGTTGAAAAGGATTTGCAAATCATTGTATTCCGTTTATATTTACATCTAACACAATTTCCCAACTCATATAGAAACGGGGTTTGTATACGATTGGTACCTAACATAAATATTTCTGGAATATTTCTAAGATCAGAGAAAATCGATCTGTGCTCAACTAGTTGGCCTTCCAAAAGATATATCGCGATTTAACATCGAGTTAAAAGTTCATTAATCGATTTTATCGATACTAGAAAATAAAACATTGGCTTTAAGAACAGCAGACTTTATATAACGTTGTTTTTGGCACTTTTTTAATGATTTTATGACCGTAAACATTACGCAAAAAGATCCAAGATGACGATCCCCCAGAAGTGTCCGACATACTTGCCAACCCTCCCGATTTTCCTGGGAGACTCCCGAATTTCAGTGCCCCTCCCAAAAATCATTCTCCCGATTTCCACACGGACAACAATATTGGGGGCGTGCCTTAAAGTCACTGCCTTTAGCGTCCTCTACAACCTGTCGTCACGTCCGCTTTTCCTCCATACAAACAGCGTGCCGGCCTAGACTCATAATATATGCGGCTTTTACACACACACATACTGTAAGTGAATGCCATGCATACTGGATCGACAGCCATACAGGTCACACTGAGGGTGGCCGTATAGACAACTTTAACACTGTTACAAATATGCGCCACACTGTGAACTTACATCAAACAAGAATGACAAACACATTTCAGGAGAACATCCGCACCGTAACATAACAGAACAAATGCCTAGAAACCCTTGCAGCACTAACTCTTCCGGGACGCTGCAATATTGACCCCTGCTACCACCAAACCCTGCGCCCCTCCTTTTTGTGCTGAGGACATACTCTGAAAAAGATGTTCATAATTGGGTGACCTTAATAAAACAGAAAGAGTGCAGCAATTTTTTAACTTTTTGACCCAGCTAAACTGGGGTCCTTTTTTGAGCTTGCACGCACTGCTGACCAGACACTCGGACCACTGCAGACGAGACAGCAGACAACCAGCCGAAACCAAAGCGTGGCAGACAAGGAGGAGCTGATTGTAGACTCTGAAGGCTAACTTTTCCGGTTATACTACTGGCAAATGTTCAGGATCTAGGAAATATGATGCATGAACTTCAAATACAGCGGCAAGACTTGGGCTGCCCTTGTTAAACTAATATGATGCATTGTCAATAAGATCATTTCCAACTCCTGCTATGAATGTGAACTAGCTGATTTTAATGTTAAGGCTATTTTATTTGCCCAGAGACGTGTCTCCGTTAAGGAGGAGGCTGCACTGAAAGAAATACGTGACATGACCAGGGGTGTCCAAACTTTTTCCACAAAGGGCCGCACACTGACGAGTCAAAGCATGCACTGCAAAAACTGAAATCTAAGTAAGATTAAATATCTCAAATAAGGGTGATATTTGCTTATTTTCTGTCTGATAAGATCATTCTTCTGACTAAGCAGATTTTATGTTAGAGTGTTTTACTTGTTTTAAGGGTTTTGGTCCTAAATGATCTCAGTAAGATATTACAGCTTGTTGCTGAGATTTTATGACCTATATTGAGTAAAACATGCTTGAAACTAGAATATCAACTGTTGTAAAGCCGTGTCATCAACACTCACAAGTGTAAAAGTACTTTTTTAAAGTAATAATTTCTTACTTCAAGCATGAAAAAAAAAAAATCATGACTTTGACACAATTGTGTCCCCTAATTAAAACGGATGACAGCCAAATGGACTTTGCTGTTTTATTTACGATGAAACAATAGAAAATAAATACTCATATAGTAGTACCGTTGGCACAGTACAGTAAACTGACAGTTAATATTTTAACATGTGACATTTCTAACAATTTTAAACAGAACTAGTTCATGCACATTCAGATAAATTCTTCAAAATTACAATACAAAAAAAATTTGGCCGGGGGCCAAGCTGTATATATGCGCACTAATTGACTGAAAGAGCATGCACTTGGCGCGATGATGTCATGTTATCGATGGAAAAATGCATTTTTAGACAATATGATTTGCCTGAGCAGCTAGGAAACTTGTTGCCTTTCCATTAAGAACAATAAATGAGTTTTTAGTATAAGTGTATAATGTAATGCCAAGCGCATATCATTATGTCAAGATAATTTAGGGACGGCGTGGCGCAGTGGTAGAGTGGCCGTGCGCAACCCGAGGGTCCCTGGTTCAATCCCCACCTAGTACCAACCTCGTCATGTCCGTTGTGTCCTGAGCAAGACACTTCACCCTTGCTCCTGATGGCTGCTGGTTAGCGCCTTGCATGGCAGCTCCCTCCATCAGTGTGTGAATGTGTGTGTGAATGGGTAAATGTGGAAGTAGTGTCAAAGCGCTTTGAGTACCTTGAAGGTAGAAAAGCGCTATACAAGTACAACCCATTTATCATAATGGCACTAGCATTTACTTAATTTAAGAATATTTTTCAACATATTGGGCAAAAAGGTCTCTTTTTTTTCTACCAAGAAAAGTGCACTTGTTATTAGTGAGAATATACTTATTTTAAGGTATTTTGGGGTTCATTGAGGTTAGCTAATTTGACTTGTTTTGGTAAGTCTTAAAAAGCCGAATTTTCTTGTTCTATTGGCAGATAATTTTGCTGAGTTCAAATAAAACACCCCTCATTTTTGTATTTTTTTTTCTTGTTTTTGAACACTGACTTTTTGCAGTGTACTATTTACTTTTTGTTGTCAAAACATCAATTGTTTCTGATATTTTGGACCTTTTGCGCAGTAATCAAAACAATTATATAGCGGTGATGTCATGGCGTTACCTCAAAACAAGTTCATATAAAGAAGAGGTTATATCGGTGATGTTGGACTCAGCGATTAATTGAGGCACGGCGTCTATTAGAGTGAAGCTCATTCGGCAGATGACAAAATAAAGGTATGGCGTTGAAGATGTAAAATATCATTTTTGGCATTTCATAGTCCAGACAGAGCATATGTCGAGGCAAGCGTCAGAAATTCACATCCTTGTTGATTTTTCATTGTATCTCCTTGAACACTTTACCCTCCTTCAACTCGCGAGAAGACAATCCGGACTTGTCCTTGGCTCAAATGCAGCACTACTTCAAATGCTTTTTTTTTTTTTTTTTTTTTAGATTTGGTGCGCACCCTCACATCAAAGAGACCAGGAGCTTATTTTCAAGTATTTTGCACCCTCGGGCTACAGGAGCTACTTCTGAGCTTGCTGCATCCAACCCCCCCCCCCGCACCCCGCATCCCCCAGTTCCCCCCCCCCCCTGTAAATAGCTCGCTTTTCTGTTGCCAAAGTGCAATCGAGCATAGGGCTGTGGGCACGAGGCTGCCGTGCTCAATCACGCCGCATAATAGTTCTGTCGATTGCTTTCCTAAGGTGTTGATCAGTAATGCTCACAACAACTTAACTGGATCCAACGCTGCGAGGGCAAAGACATCCAGGGTACGCTCTCCCTTCGCCTTTGAAAAATTAAACTTCTCGTCGTGCGTTTGATGGTGTTACTCGTTCATGTGCTAGAAGTTTTTTTGGAGCATTCAGAGACTCTTTTATCCGGTATTGCTCTGATGAGAGCGAAAACATACACAAACGGGTGGGCGTGTTCACGCTCTGCCAGTGCGGTTCATTTGGTCAATTGTGAACGAGATCATGCCAACCCTGGTGTGCACCAATAAGTGGTTTCAATAAAAAGAGCTGGCACTTGTTTTTTCTCTATGCGCCTTTTTGCAGGAATTTTCTGTATGTTGCTGTCCAGTTAGCAAGAGTAATTGTGTCACACTTAGGGCTGCGATGTAGAAAATTACTATTTCGTGAGTATTCGAGTATACGTTCTCACGCAGTTGCTTTTAGCTGCGGGCATTACACTACAGGCTCTTCTCACTCTTTCTTGTCTCTCCTTCGCACAGAGAGATAAAACAAACGCACCTTCCTACATACGTCACATCATACTTGCCAACCTTGAGACCTCCGATTTCGGGAGGTGGGGGAGGGGGGTGGTTAGGGGCGAGGTTAAGAGGGGAGGAGCATATTTACAGCTAGAATTCACCAAGTCAAGTATTTACTACATATATATATATATATATATATATATATATATATATTTATTTTATTATATATATATGTATATATAAATAAAAGAAATACTTGAATTTCAGTGTTCATTTATTTACACATATACACACACATAACACTCATCTACTCATTGTTGAGTTAAGGGTTGAATTGTCCATCCTTGCTCTATTCTCTGTCACTATTTTTCTAACCATGCTGAACACCCTCTCTGATGATGCATTGATGTGTGGCAGGCACAAAAGTGCTTTCATCAAATGCATTAGAGTCTGGAATCTTCCATCTCTCCCTAGCATGGCCCAAAACCGGTCAATCTTTGCTTCCTGAGGAAGCTCTTCACTGCCAAGCACTTGGTAGTCCACTACTTCTTCCCGGAGGCTATCCAGGTCCAATCGCAGCTGCAGCTTGGAACTTACAAGCTGTTATGAGAGTAGCGTATGTGTGGCCCTTTAATAGGTGAGCATGTGAGGTGAGTGACGTCAGTGAGTGTGTGGGCGAGAGAAGAGAGGGAGCGGTAGCGTGAGTGCGGGCGGGGACTAGTTTGTTTTGTGTTGGATTGGCTGTGTGCAAGCAATCAATAAAGCAAGATTTGCAACTAATCGCCGGACTCAGTCAGGAAAGGTGCAACAAAGCGTATTTCTTCATCTTACTCGTCGTCGGCGTCGCCATGGCTGTATCTTCCTCGTTCTTCTGCTTCGTCTCCTTGTTGTGTGCGCAGTTGTGCACTGCACTCTCCAAAAGCCGTATATGTTATTGATGTTATAGATGGCAGTATTGTCCTATTTGAGAGTGTCACAACATTGCTGTTTACGGCAGACAAACTGCTTTACGGTAGACAAAAACGTGACTGCTGTTGTTGTGTGTTGTTACCGCGCTGGGAGGACGTTAATGGAACTGCCTAACATTAAACCCACATAAGAAACCAAGAACTCGCCCTCGATCATTCTACAGTTATAATGTGTCTGGGCAGGCACACTGTTTATATCGTGGGAAAGCGGACTCAGGTCCGCATGGAGCTGGAGGGGGCGTGGCCTCCAGCTCCGCCTGAATTTCGGGAGATTTTCAAGAGAAAATTTGTCCCGGGAGGTTTTCGGGAGAGGCGCTAAATTTCGGGAGTCTCCCGGAAAATCGGGGAGGGTTGGCAAGTATGCGTCACATACTGTCGCGCGTGCAACGTCATACGCCCTGGCGGAGCAGAGAGGTAGGTGCATGGGTAAAGTTAGCTGCAGCAGGTGGTGCAAGCGGAGCGGTGCGAGTGGTAATACGAGAGAGAGAAGGTGCGAATCTGGTAACAAATGGAGGAAGAATTCATTCTCAAGAAAAAACAGCAGGGGGTCCATCGTCTGCCGGTGGTTTGGCTTCAAGCGGGAAGATGTTGAGCAGACAACAGTAATATGTAAAGTATGCGGCAAACTACAAAAAGAAGCAACCCTACTAATTTTTAGCATCATTTGAAAAGTCACCAGCTAGAGAATAAGGAGTGCTTGAAACTCCGCATGTCAACATCTCCGGCCGGTGCCACACCCACAAAATGCCGAAGCAACCAGCACTGACCCAATTGAGACTGGCGTCTTCCATTTCCAGATCAACACCGTATGAAAAAACTTTCAAGATCAATTTTTGGTGATTTAACCCCCAATTCCAACCCTTGATGCTGAGTGCCAAGTAGGGAGGTAATGGGTCCCATTTTTATAGTCTTTGGTATGACTCGGCCGGGGTTTGAACTCACAACCTACCGATCTCAGGGCGAACTCTCTAACCACGAGGCCACTGAGTAGGCGAATGAGATTTGATTAGTAATTAGTTTTAGCTAAGGTAAACATGCGTTTATAAGTTACTAAACTATCACTCCATGCTTGATGGAAAACCTCAAGTTTAGTCGCCATTTGCGTTCCAGCTTTCTACATGATAGTTTAAGAGCTCTGGTTCTTCTGTAAACCAGGGGGTCCGCCTTTTAGGGGCCGTTTTTAGCTTTTGCGGTGCAATAATGGTGTCGCGCAGGGCGTCGTTAAAGTTTTTGGTGAGGTTATCGATGGAGCCCACATAATTTGGGAATGGCGCCATTACCGAAGGCAGTAGGCCAGCAATGTCATAACGTGGACTATGGGATGGTTTGTTTTCCCGGAATGCAAAGGAATTGTTGGAGATAAGGTCCGCAGGAACCTACCACATAGTGAAGGGCATACACTATTTGATTTCCTATTATGCAGCTCATTTTTATTTGACACTTATTGAAATATCTTGTGTGACATCATGCACAAAAGTGCACTTTAGTTGTTTTAAACTATTGTAGTGGCGTTCTGTACAAAAAGTGCACTTTGATTTAGTGTTTTTTTGATACGTCATCTTAGTGACATCATGCACAAAAGTGCACCAATAGCTTGTTTTAAAATGTCTGTGAAAATCTTGCACTTTCTTTTTTGAAATGACATGAATATTTGTGCCACTGCTTAATAACTGTTTAATAAATACTGTGGAACAGCTTGGATGATTCCTTAAAATGTTCCAGTTCCATTCACACATTTAAAAAACACTTTAAGACCAATGTCTTGAAGAAATATATCACTCTTGAATCAACATAGTAGTTAATACTATGATCAATGTTGATTAAAATACTAAATGTGGGATATAAATAATAATGGAAGTATTATTGTTTGTATATAGTATATAATTGGTACAAAGGTTTAATATGTGTACAAGGATATTTCACATGCCTTTACTGTGTATATAAGTGAACTGTGTTTATGTTGTGTATAATGTGTATTTATAATATGTTGTACAAAGGACATTTCATAATTTTCGGAAGTTCATCTTGTTCTTGACATTGTTTATAGGGTTAGGCGCAATAAGTGTTCAACTTCAGCCTAAACCCTTTCAGTCTGCAACATTTTCATTTTCAATCTATGAATGTACAACTGTTTGTTTATTTTGTTGACAATTGACCGAAGAATAATAAACTATAAACTATAATAAATACAGTTTTGGTAAATTGACTTAGTTGTGATTTCCCTTTCTGCATGAAATTTTAAAATGAGCATATATTAATGCAGTATGAAGAAGAATGTTTTAATGTAGACACATAGAATCATCATACTGCTGTGATTATATGCATCAAGGGTTAATTCAAGGCTAAGGCAAAATATGGAGATATATATCGTGTATCTCGACATGGCTTAAAAATATCGAGATATTAATAAAAGGCCATATCGCCCAGCCCTAGTCACGCTTACAATAAACAAAGTCATGGTGTATAACAAATGTTTCTGCAAACATTACATTGGCAAAATGCTGACAAACAGATAAAGGGGCCTGCACACTTAGCGCAGTGCACTCACTTGGCTCGCTCTCTAGGAGGAGAGACCTGCTGCAGTCTCGTCTCAAGTTTTTGTATTCGATTAGGAAATGTGCAAGTGAAATGTACCTTATACAATTCGAAGTTCTGACTCATTGTCAACAAGATAATAATAATAACTGCTTCAGCAGCCGCAACATTAATGCTCTCACAACGATGACTCTTGCTTGTCATGTCTGTGATCATGTTTTGTTTAAGTTATGTTCTGTTTGGTTTTTGGACTCTTTTTAGATCTTGTTTTCACTCCCTTGCTTTGTTACCGTGTCAACCCATTAGTTGCACCTGTTTTCACGTTCGGACTCACACACCTGTCATCAATCATGTCACTAGTATTTAAGCCTGTCCTTTTCAGTTAGTCTGTCTGGCGACATTGCTTCTGCTACCCTTGTCACCCATGCGTTCATTCCAAGCCATTGTTCCATGCACGTTTTTTCATGCCAAAGTAAGTGTTGTATATTTCATGTCCATAGTTTTGCCTTTGTGCTAGTCTTTTGTTTTCATTAGCCAAGTTTGTACCTCCGCCTTTGTGCACGCCTTTAGTTTGTACTTTTTGTTAGTGTTAAAATAAAATATGTCCTTACCTTCACGCCATGTCCGCTCCAACAATTCCTTTGCATTCCAGGAAAACAAACCATCCCATAGTCTACGTTATGACATTGCTGGCCTACTGCCTTCGGTAATGGCGCCATTCCCAAATTATGTGGGCTCTATCGATAACCCCACCAAAAACTTTAACGACGCCCTGCGCGACACCATTATAGCACCGCTAAAGATAAAAAACGGCCCCTAAAAGGCGGACCCCCTGGTTTACAGAAGAAACCAGAGCTCTTAAACTATCATGTAGAAAGCTGGAACGCAAATGGCGACTAAACTTGAGGTTTTCCATCAAGCATGGAGTGATGTTTTAATAACTTATAAACACATGTTTACCTTAGCTAAAACTAATTACTAATCAAATCTGATACAGCTGAACTCTGTAGAACTTGCACCTGGCTCGCTGACAATAAGCTATCCATACACTTGGGTAAAACGGAATCCATCCTGTTTGGGTCCACATCAACCTTAAGAAAGTCAATGACTTCACTATAAAAGTGGGTGACATTGTTATCACCAGGAAAGATGAGATCACCTACCTAGGTTCCATTCTAGAGGCTAATCTTTCCTGTGATAAAATGGCAACCAAGGTAATCAAAAAGGTCAACCAACGAACGAGATTTCTCTATAGAATCTCCTCTCTGGTCAACAAAAGCACCATGAGGATTCTAGCGGGAACTCTCGTTCAACCAGGGACGGCGTGGCGCAGTGGAAGAATGGCTGTGCGCGACCCGAGGGTCCCTGGTTCAATCCCCTCCTAGTACCAACCTCGTCATGTCCGTTGTGTCCTGAGCAAGACACTTCACCCTTGCTCCTGATGGGTGCTGGTTAGCGCCTTGCATGGCAGCTCCCTCCATCAGTGTGTGAATGTGTGTGTGAATGGGTAAATGTGGAAGTAGTGTCAAAGCGCTTTGAGTACCTTGAAGGTAGAAAAGCGCTATACAAGTACAACCCATTTATCATTTATTTATTTATAACCCTTGTTCGATTACGCATGCACCTCCTGGTACCCTAGCACCTGCAAAACCCTCAAATCTAAACTCCAAACATCCCAGAACAAGCTAGTCAGATTACTTCTAGACCTCCATCCCTGATCACACCTCACTCCTACCCACTTCTCCAAAGTGGGCTGGCTCAGGGTGGAGGACAGAGTAAAACAACTTGCACTGAGCCTGGTCTATAAAATCCCTGATACCGAAGTACATGTCAAACTACTTCCTTAATGACCGCCATAACCACAACACCAGGGGGAGCTCCACTAACCACGTTAAACCCAGATTCCCATCCAACAAAGGCCTTAACTCATTCTCATTTTATGCCACATCAATGTGGAATGCACTCCCAACAGGTGTAAAAGAAAGGGCATCTCTATCCTCCTTCAAAACCGCAATAAAAGTACACCTCCAGGCAACTTCAACCCTAAACTAACACCCTCCCCGGATTGTAATAATCAAATGTAAATAATCAAATGTAGATACTTTTTCTTATGCTTTCTGATCTCTCTCTCTCTCTCTCTCTCTCTATGTCCACTACTTGCTGTACATATCCTGCCAAGTCAGACCTACACTGTTTCAACATCCATTTCTCTGTTCTCAATTGTTGATGACTGAAGTGATGATAACAACCAAACCTAACCCCCCCTCCACATCCCACAAAATTGTAAATAATGTAAATAATTCAATGTATATACTCTGATGATTATCTTGTGTGATGACTGTATTATGATGATAGTATATATCTGATAGTATTTATCTGTATCATGAATCAATTTAAGTGGACCCCAACTTAAACAAGTTGAAAAACTTATTCGGGTGTTACCATTTAATGGTCAATTGTACGGAATATGTACCTCACTGTGCAATCTGCTAATAAAAGTGTCAATCAATCAATCAATCAAAAAATCTCATCCGCCTACTAAGTGGCCTTGTGGTTAGAGTGTCCGCCCTGAAAACGGTAGGTTGTGAGTTCAAACCCCCGGCCCAGTCATACCAAAGACTATAACAATGGGACCCTTTACCTCCCTACTTGGCACTCAGCATCAAGGGTTGGAATTGGGGGTTAAATCGCCAAAAATTGATCTTAAAAGTCCTTAAAAAGTGCTTGAATTTGGCCATGGAAAAGGTGTACGAACCTTGTACTCGGAAAGACGCGGTGAGCTACTGGTAGATGGTCGGAGATCCCTGGTCTAAAGCAGTGGTTCTTAACCTTGTTGGAGGTACCGAACCCCACCAGCTTCATATGCGCATTCACCGAACGAACCCTTCTTTAGTGAAAAATAAAATGTGTTTTTTTTCAAATTCAAGACAAAGTTATATGTTTTTTTTTAGTGGTGCACAAAATGAACCGTGCATGAACATCACCTTGTTCAAAGAACAAAACCAACACAGTGCATGAACTCACAACAAATTACACACCTGCAAATCAGATGGAAAATTAGAGGGAACATTGTTTGGGGGTATCCATAATACGCCGATAGGGAGAAGTTTTTATTTTCACGATGAGTTGGGTGTGTCTTGATCTCCGCGGCAGAGGCTCCGCCGAACCCCTGAGGCCGACTCACCGAACCCCTAGGGTTCGATCGAACCCAGGTTAAGAACCACTGGTCTAAAGTATTGGTTGAAAAAAGTTGAAAAACCTCCATGTTGCATGTTCTTACCACTTAACATGCAGCACAAGACTCTGATGGCTGGGATTAGCCTTGAACCATATATAAAAATGACTTTAAATGCCCTTTAAAAAGTCATAAAAACACCCATATTCACTGGAGGCTGCGGGGGGGCTGCTAATCAGCTCCCTCTATGCTCCATTTAGCCTCCGTGTCATTAAAGATAATACAAATAAAATAAGTGTTAACATGGAGACACAAATAAATAATTACCAACTGTCACGATTTGCACTAGATTTTCCCCCTTCTGCATATTCCCACGCTCGCAGTGCATTTGTGCCGAACAAATTCCAGTTAATTACAAGGCAAATGGTACAAAATGTGCTCTGTGACCATTGCAATCCTGTTCGCTATGCTCAGCAAGGATGCATCACTCATCACGCCCACACAAGCACATTAGCACGAGCAGATACCAAGACTCCAGCTTGCAGCGTGTACCCTCCTCCTATCTAAGGCGCACACACTTCTCTCTCTCTCTCTCTATCTGCTAACATGCAAATGCTCGACCCTCTTTTGACTTTGACCAGCAGTGTGTGAACGAGCGCTGCTAAGGCGATGCAAGCCTAAATGAAAGGATGGCGCAACAAGCATGGCGTAGCCGCTTGGATAATCTAATGAGATCTCTAACTGTTCTCGCCATCTGCCAGAGACAAGTCGTGACATGAACCACACTAAAGCTTTAAAACCCGTTTTACATGAACCCACCCGGTCGACTCACTATCCATCACGTTCTATCCAGCACCTTAACGAGCAAACGTGCACATTTTAATGACATACACTTGCTCTGCTCTGTGTTTTCTACCCATTGAAATGCAATATTGACCCTATTATAAATATACAGGGTAGGGCTGTCTTCAAATAGTCAAAAATGGTCTGGTATTAAAGCTCCATCGCCCACTCAGTCGGAAGGAGGCGAATGACTACTTGCTGCAGATAAATTGTTTGCATTCCTCATGTCTTCTTTAAATATTGGTAAAATATTATTGTGACAAATAGTTTTTAGATAGTAAGAAACAAAAAACTGTAGGGTATTTTTCGGACTATAAGTCGCAGTTTTTTTCATAGTTTGGCCGGGGGTGCGACTTATACTCAGGAGCGACTTATGTGTGAAATTAACACATTACCGTAAAATTTCAAATAATATTATTTAGCTCATTCACGTAAGAGACTAGACGTATAAGATTTCATGGGATTTAGCGATTAGGAGTGACAGATTGTTTGATAAACGTATAGCATGTTCTATATGTTATAACTATTTGAATGACTCTTACCATAATATGTTACGTTAACATACCAGGCACGTTCTCAGTTGGTTATTTATGCCTCATATAACGTACACTTATTCAGCCTGTTGTTCACTATTCTTTATTTATTTTAAATTGCCTTTCAAATGTCTATTCTTGGTGTTGGGTTTTATCAAATAAATTTTCCCCCAAAAATGCGACTTATATATGTTTTTTTCCTTATTTATTATGCATTTTCGGCCGGCGCGACTTATAATCCGGAGCGACTTATACTCCGAAAAATACGGTAATTTCAGCCTTTCTCTTTTCAATGCTTCCAGGTCTGATGTCACGTCTCTAAAATCAGTGTGTATTTGGTCTACCACATATACAATCTATTTGTCTGCAAACAAGAATAATTTACTAATAGTGTTAGTTGGATGTTTTTACTGGAAATGTCCGATAATGGCTTTTTTGCCGATATCCCGATATTGTCCAACTCTTAATTACCGATTCCGATATAAACCGCTACCGATACATACAGTCATGGAATTAACACATTATTATGCCTAATTTTGTTGTGATGCCCCGCTGGATGCATTAAACAATGTAACAAGGTTTTCCAAAATAAATCAACTCAAGTTATGGAAAAAATTGCCAACATGGCACTGCCATATTTATTATTGAAGTCACAAAGTGCATTATTTTTTTTTAACATGCCTCAAAACAGCAGCTTGGAATTTGGGGCATGCTCTCACTGAGAGAGCATGAGGAGGTTGAGGTGGGTGTGGTTTGGGGGGGGGGGGGGGGGGGGGGGGTTGAGGTGGGGGGGATAGTTGGTAGCGGGGGTTGTATATTGTAGCGTCCCGGAAAAGTTAGTGCTGCGAGGGGTTCTGGGTATTTGTTCTGTTGTGTTTATGTTGTTTTACGGTGCGGATGTTCTCCCGAAAAGTGTTTGTCATTCTTGTTTGGTGTGGGTTCACAGTGTGGCGCATATTTATAACAGTTTTAAAGTTGTTTATACGGCCACCCTCAGTGTGACCTGTATGGTTGTTGACCAAGTATGCATTGCATTCACTTGCGTGTGAGAAAAGCCGTAGATATTATGTGATTGGGCTGGCACGCAAATGCAGTGCCTTAAAGGCACGCCCCCATTATTGTTGTCTGGCTGGAAATTAGGAGAAATTCGGGAGAATAGTTGCCCCGGAAGATTTTTGGGAGGGGCACTGAAATTCGGGAGTCTCCCGGGAAAATCGGGAGAGTTGGCAAGTATGATTGGAAGACGCAACCGTTCTGTACTTCTCCCTACGTCCGTGTACCACTCCGTACAGCTGCTTTTTAAAAAGTCATACATTTTACTTTTTGAAACCGATACCGATAATTTCCGATATTACATTTTAAAGCCTTTATCGGCCGATAATATCGGCAGTCCGATATTATCGGACATCTCTAGTTTTTACTTGGGGCACATGATTGAGGCTTGTCGGCCTAGGACGGGAAAACACCTTGCCCCGGAGGTGTCGCTTGAACAAAGTAATGATCCTTCCATTGGTTGACATATGCAAACTGTGTTAATTCCTCTATTTAGTCAAGTGTGATGTCCTGTTGGTGTTGTGCGAGAGCAGAGGCTCACACTAACTCTGGTTTAGCCTTTTGTTGAGGTTGAAAAAGATCACAAATGAGATCTTTGTAAGACTACGTTTGTTTTCTAAATACCTTTATTTAACTTAGCAATATTTATGTACGGTTTAAGTGCTAAAGTGACCCGTAGAACAGTACAACTTATCAACTGTTTATTTATCTTATAAAAACCCCGCCATAGATTTGACTGCTTATCGACAATAGGCAACATCTAACAAATCAGAATAATACAAACTTTAGTGGAAGACAGCCCTAATACAGTCGTGGTCAAAAGTTTACATACACTTGTAAAGAACATAATGGCATGGCTGTCTTGAGTTTCCAATAATTTCTACAACTCTTATTTTTTTCTGATAGAGTGATGGAAGCACATACTTGTTGGTCACAAAAAACATTCATGAAGTTTGGTTCTTTTATGAATTTCTTATGGGTCTACTGAAAATGTGACCAAATCTGCTGGGTCAAAAGTATACATACAGCAATGTTAATATTTGGTTACATGTCCCTTGGCAAGTTTCACTGCAATAAGGCGCTTTTGGTAGCCATCCACAAGCTTCTGGTTGAATTTTGGACCACTCCTCTTGACAAAATTGGTGCAGTTCAGCTAAATTTGTTGGTTTTATGACATGGACTTGTTTCTTCAGCATTGTCAGGACTTTGGGAAGACCATTCTAAAACCTTAATTCTAGCCTGATTTAGCCATTCCTTTACTACTTTTGACGTGTGTTTGGGGTCATTGCCCTGTTGGAAAACCCAATTGCGCCCAAGACCCAACCTCCGGGCTGATGATTTTATGTTGTCCTGAATAATTTGGAGGTAATCCTCCTTTTTCATTGCCCCATTTACTCTCTGAAAAGCACCAGTTTAATTGGCAGCAAAACAGGCCCAGAGCATAGTACTACCACCACCATGCTTGATGGTAGGGATGGTGATCATGGGATTAAAGGCCTCACCTATTCTCCTCCAAACATATTGCTGGGTATTGTGGCCAAACAGCTCAATTTTTGTTTCATCTGACCACATGACTTTCCTCCAGAAGGTCTTATCTTTGTCCATGTGATGTCACAAAATAATAAGACTACAAGTGTATGTAAACTTTTGATTGCGACTGTAAATAGTAAAAAAATAAAATAAAATTAAGACGATCCCAAGACACATTCAAATACATACTGTATATTTTAATGATGAAATATTTCAAGGATGGTCATGAATAACATTCCCTCCATGGTGTGCACCTGCACAGTTGTGCACTGCTCATGTGTCCTCTGTGCACAGCAAATCTATGCAGCACACAAAATCAAATCCAATCCGAACTCCAAAAAAAATAAACACAACAATTTGTTCTGTAGGATTTTGCAATGCAATTGTGAGTGATAGGTAACAACAAGCGGCCGCCACAGATAAAACAATATCCGTCAACACTGTTCAATTATCTGTCAAGACGCTTTAAGGAGGACAGGAATTCCATTGATTGCTTAATTTAGCAAAACTGTTTGTCGGCCGTAACCAAGCCAACAACATTGGTAAAAAATTTAAAAAATCCAGCAAAACTGGTCAATTTCTGCCGTACAAACCAGGCCAAAACCAACTCTTTGTCATCTTTCATATCAACAGCACCCGCTCGCTCTCTCTAATTGCACCAACACATGCACTCATCGCACTTCACCACTGATGCGTTTATGGCCACACAAAACATTGGACAACTCCAACACTACACATAAAACTGTAAATGCCAAGTCGTTACACTATGACTCCTCGATCAAATGTGAGCTTATTCTATTGTTATTTATTAAGAATGTTATTTTATGAGTATAAATCATTAAATGCTGTTACTAGATTACAGAAAAGCTATTAAAAATATATATTTACAGACATAAAGTTACAGGATTGCACACTTTATACCACTCTTACATCTCATTGTGCAACATGTGAATGTTTTGAGGGGAAATACATGGGATCTTTCAAAGGGGTACAGACTCTTTCTAAAGACATCAAATATTAATATACAGCTGATTAGAAACAAGCTTTTTTTTTTTTGTCATTTTCATTGTAATTGGGCCAAATCACATACATTTGAAAATAATCTAAAGGAAATGACTGCTGTCATTGGATTATACTAATAAGACATTTACCTTAATATGATGTCAGGTTTGGGGCAGGTGTTCTTCTGGTATAGCCACAGTGCTCAAATGTGCTCCACTGAATGCCCAGGGAGTTTTTGCATTTTGTCACAAACTCAAAATTAGAGGGAACATTGGTCATGGCGTCTTGTAGTTTACAAAATCAAGATTGATTTTGATACTAAGTGCACCAAAGTCTATGGGGAAATTGACTAGAATAATATAACAATACACGCTGGTCATAGAATAGTTCCACCATTAATTAATTAAAATGTTGCTTGGCTCGAATACAGTTCTCGACTCCTTTTTCAGACATGTTTTTCAAGGGAAATTAATTCAATCAATTGGGTAGAAGACAACATTCTAAATATTAAAGTCCATTTATAACACCCACACAAAGTTACTGAATACAGTTCCTGGTCCGATAAAGTGCTAAAAGGAAATCTAGCATGACCTTTACCTTGCAATAAACTTGTTTTTTTCATTGATTGTTCGTGCTTTTTAGAGAGTCTTTTCGTCTGGGTCTCAACCTCGAGGATGCCATTGTTCGCCTGGCAGGAGAGCGGTCGCTCCAAGAGAGCAGAATAAATAGCGAGTGATTGACTAGTCTCTCTTTTCCATTCATTCGCCGGCCTTCAGGAAAGTAAACAATATCTGACAGGACCTCAGACGCTGACGATGCCACACATAATGGCGCGGCATGGTTCTGTCTGTACCAATTCTATTTTTGCTCCATTTTTCTGCAAAGCTTTCAATGTACAAATTATACACAACACACAAGGCTACATCGCCGAATCTGTATGGTGAAATATGCTTCCTTTTAGGGTTGCAATGATGTATCCATTGATTTGATTAATTCGATTAGAGAAAATGTTAAATTTATATTCTGTGGCTTCGATTAATTGATCAAATCCGGACTGGACGCAGTGCCTAGAACTATATATAGGCGTACATAGTTTCTGCATGGCTGTTACAATAGAACATGAAAATGTTGGTGTGAAAATAATAAAAATGTATTAAACGTAACAAATTTCAATGTCAATAATGTGTATTAATTCGAAAAAAGAATAACGTTTATTCGTACAATATTGAAACCTTGGGTATCGGTTGATATTGATATTAATCTGATAGGATATCAGCACAAACCAGTTAATACTTTTTTTATTTTTGTAGTGTGGAATATTAGAAAACAGATTCATGTGTTTTAAGTGGAGTGTTAATTGTTTTTTAGTGACACCGAGTGGTCACAATCATTTTTTTTAAATTAAGCAGATGCAGTAAGTTAAATGATACGGACACGTTTGTTACTGAACACTTTCTATTACTGTTGCTTCAGCCTTCGAGGCTTTGTATCCGTAAGTAATATGGAACTGGAATTCATCGATTAATTTATGTTTTTTTATTGACAAATGTGTTTCAAAATGCAGTATTGTTTAAAGGGGAACATTATCACCAGACCTATGTAAGCGTCAATATATACCTTGATGTTGCAGAAAAAAGACCATATATTTTTTTAACCGATTTCCGAACTCTAAATGGGTGAATTTTGGCGACGTGACGTCACATCGGGAAGCAATCCGCCATTTTCTCAAACACATTACAAACACCGAGTCAAATCAGCTCTGTTATTTTCCGTTTTTTCGACTGTTTTCCGTACCTTGGAGACATCATGCCTCGTCGGTGTGTTGTCGGAGGGTGTAACAACACGAACAGGGACGGATTCAAGTTGCACCAGTGGCCCAAAGATGCGAAAGTGGCAAGAAATTGGACGTTTGTTCCGCACACTTTACCGACGAAAGCTATGCTACGACAGAGATGGCAAGAATGTGTGGATATCCTGCGACACTCAAAGCAGATGCATTTCCAACGATAAAGTCAAAGAAATCTGCCGCCAGACCCCCATTGAATCTGCCGGAGTGTGTGAGCAATTCAGGGACAAAGGGCCTCGGTAGCACGGCAAGCAATGGTGGCAGTTTGTTCCCGCAGACGAGCAAGCTAAACCCCCTGGATGTCTTGGCTCACACCGTTCCTTATGCCACCGAAGATGATCAAGAGAAGAATATCGACCCTAGCTTCCCTGGCCTGCTGACATCAACTCCAAAACTGGACAGATCAACTTTCAGGAAAAGAGAGCGGATGAGGATATGTCTACAGAATATATTAATTGATGAAAATTGGGCTGTCTGCACTCTCAAAGTGCATGTTGTTGCCAAATGTATTTCATATGCTGTAAACCTAGTTCATAGTTGTTAGTTTCCTTTAATACCAAACAAACACATACCAATCGTTGGTTAGAAGGCGATCGCCAAATTCGTACTCGCATTCTCCCGTGTCGGTGGCTGTCATGTCGTTTTCGTCGGTTTCGCTTGCATACGGTTCAAACCGATATGGCTCAATAGCTTCAGTTTCTTCTTCAATTTCGTTTTCGCTACCTGCCTCCACACTACAACCATCTGTTTCAATACATGCGTAATCTGTTGAATCGCTTAAGCCGCTGAAATCCGAGTCTGAATCCGAGCTAATGTCGCTATACCTTGCTGTTCTATCTGCCATGTTTGTTTGTATTGGCATCACTATGTGACGTCACAGGAAAATGGACGGGTGTATATAACGATGGTTAAAATCAGGCACTTTGAAGCTTTTTTTAGGGATATTGCGTGATGGGTAACATTTTGAAAAAAACTTTGAAAAATAAAATAAGCTACTGGGAACTGATTTTTAATGGTTTTAACCCTTCTGAAATTGTGATAATGTTCCCCTTTAATGAAGCCGCTGCCTGACCAGGGCTCAGAAAATCTGTAGTGACTCCTCCCACCCCCACCAAGGAACGTTTTCACTGTTTGACTCTAGATAGAGGTTCCGCAGCCTCCGTAGCAGAACCTCCAGGTTCTGTAACAGCTTCTTCCCTCATAATAATAATCCCCTCAATTCCCCCCCAAAAACGGATTAACTTGCAGGGATATAAAGACAATATAACATACATCCATAAACATGGATGCATATGCAAAAGTGCAATATATTTATCTGTACAGCAATCTATTTATTTATATCTGCACCTTATTGCTCTTTTATCCTGCACTACAACAAGCTAATGCAATGCAATTTCGTTCTTATCTGTACTGTAAAGTTCAAAGTTGAATGACAATAAAATGAAGTCTAAGTCTAAGTCTAAGTGTGCTTAGCTGTTGTGTAGCTGCTAGCTCATGGTGGTGTATAGCCTACCATGTTTACATTTAGTAATGACTTTACTAAATTACAAGGAAAGATCAAACTTGTGTGCTTATTTGAGGATATTTACATGTTAAATGGCTGTCCAGCTTTGTACAAGTACAAGTGCTGTAGGACTTCTTCTATTGGAGCTTTTAGCTTGGATTTTAGTTACAAGCCAATATCATCAGATACTTAACAGCCTGAAGAGCTGCAGCCTGCTACCATGGCCCCCTACTCCCTCCCCTCTGTTGCTAGATATCTCGAGATGTACGATGTAATATGTATATGTGCTTTGCTATGGAGGTTGTTTTCCCACTCCAGACTGGGCCCCCTTAGGAGCCCAGTCTAGTTTGTATTTTTTTTTTTACTCATCCTTCCCCAGCGTTTACCTTTTTCCCATCTTTGTGGCGACCCATCAGCATTCCTGTTCTGTAACCCTGCACACCAGGGGTCCCCAAACTTTTTGACTCGGGGCCCGCATTGGGTTAAAAAAATTTGGCCGGGGGCCAGGCTGCATATATATATATATATATATATATATATATATATATATATATATACGTATATATATATATATATATATATATATATACACGTATATATATATATATATATATATATATATATATATACGTGTATATATATATATATATATATATATATATATATACACGTATATATATATATATATATATATATATATATATATATACATATATACATATATATATATATATACGTATACATACATATATATATATATATACGTATATATATATATATGTATATATATATATATATATACATATATATATATATATATATATATATATATATATGTATATATATACACATATATATATATATATATATATATATATACGTGTATATATATATATATATATATATATATATACGTGTATATATATATATATATATATATATATATATATATATACGTATATATATATATATATATATATATATATATATATATATGTATATATATATATACATATATATGTATATATATATATATATATATACACATACATATATATGTATATATATACATATATACATATATACATATATATATATATATATATATATATATATATATATATATATATATAGCGTGGCGCAGTGGAAGAATGGCCGTGCGCGACCCGAGGGTCCCTGGTTCAATCCCCACCTAGTACCAACCTCGCCATGTCCGTTGTGTCCTGAGCAAGACACTTCACCCTTGCTCCTGATGGGTGCTGGTTAGCGCCTTGCATGGCAGCTCCCTCCATCAGTGTGTGAATGGGTAAATGTGGAAGTAGTGTCAAAGCGCTTTGAGTGCCTTGAAGGTAGAAAAGCGCTATACAAGTACAACCCATTTATCATTTATATATATACATTGTCTTTATAATCCATTTTGTCATTTAACATCAATCAACATTGATGTTCATCAACATTTAACATTGTCACGTTATTGATGGGAAAATTCATTTTTAGACAATATGATTTGCCTGAGCGGCTAGGAGACACCGAGAGTAACAAGCGGTAGAAAATGGATTAGAAAGGAAAGATAAATAAATAAATACAAATAAATAAATAAAATTAAAAAAAATAAAAACTTTTTTTTTTTAAGTTGGGACTTCCCGTGGGCCGGATTTTGGATGCTGGGGGGCCGGATCCGGCCCGCGGGCCATAGTTTGGGGACCCCTGCTGTACACTGTTTGTTTGTCTAATCTTGAACGGGTTTGTGCTGAAAACAAAGATTCGTTGTACTTGTGCAATGACAATAAAGACCTAACTACTTGGTTTTTTTTGCTGGTATCGGACCGATATCTGAGATCAATATTGGATCGAGACACACTAAAAGTTATGCCAAGCAAAAAAAAAAAAACATTGTTTAATTCCAACTATTTTCCCTGATATAAAGTGTCTAAAAAGTGTGTTTTACTGGATTACTTGAATAATCCAACAAACTAATCCCTAATTCCTACCACAACTGTGCAGAAAAATAGCAAATTAAAATCGGATTGGATATATGAATTTGTCAGGAATAATGGCATTGTTAATATTTCCATACTCGTGCAGGTCGCTCCAAATCTTATGGTGCCTTCAAGACAGCTGGGATGTCAGTAATTCTATCACCAACTAGAAAAAGCTGGATTTCAGGGAGGAAGGTTTTTGGTACAAAGTCAACATTATTTGTTGAAATACTGTTGATACTCCCTGTAGTCACCATACATTACAGTACGTGTGTGGTTCCTTTACATTCTTGCTTATCCTGATAATGAAGCTCTCAATCCGTTGCATCCCGCAGTGAGAACAATGAACCCAATTACCTCCTGCCGCCTGTGAGATGGGATGGCAGACTCCGAGACAGATGGGAGAGGACCGTGGTGCTCGGCCCTGCAACCCGATCGCATTCATCTTGCTTGTTTTTTTTTCTTTGCGTGCCCTGCCTGCTCTTTTCACCTGCGTTAACTTATCAACTGGCAGGGGTCAGGATAGCTACAGTAGGATCGTTACATCACGAGCAACGGCACATAAACATGCACTGTATACACATAGATAACGCGCCTTAAAAGGACCCACGGCGTGCAGATGACCGACATTTCACTAACAAGTTATCTTTGTGTATTTTTATGCATTTATATTAGAGATGTCCGATAATATCGGACTGACAATATTTTCGGCCGATAAATGCTTTACACTGCAAAAAGTCAGTGTTCAAAAACAAAAACAAAAAAATACAAAAATGAGGGGTATTTTATTTGAACTAAGCAAAATTATCTGCCAATAGAACAAGACAATTTGGCTTGTCAAGACTTTCCAAATCAAGTAAAATTAGCTAACTTCAATGAACCCAAAAATACCTTAAAATAAGTATACTCTCACTAATAACAAGTGCAATTTTGTTGGTAGAAAAAAAAAAAATTAGACCTTTTTGCTCAATATGTTGAAAAATATTCTTAAATTAAGTAAATGCAAGTGCCATTATCTTGACATAATGATATGCGCTCGGCATTACATTTCTTGAAACCAGCAAACTTATACTAAAACATAATTTATTGTTCTTAATGGAAAGGTAACAAGGCAACCGCTTGTTACTCTCGGGGTCTCCTAGACGCTCAGGCAAATCATACTGTCTAAAAATGCATTTTTCCATCGATAACATGACATCATCGCGGCAAGTGCGTGCTCTTTCAGTCAATTAGTGCGCATAAATACAGCCCGACTCCCGGCCAAAATGTTTTAATTGTAATTTTGAAGAATTTATCTGAATGTGCATGAACTAGCTCTGTTAAAAATTGTTAGAAATGTTAAATGTTTAAATATTAACTGTCAGTTTACTGTACTGTGCCAACCGTACTACTATATGAGTACGTATTTTCTATTGATTCTTTGTAAATAAAACTGCAAAGTCCATTTGGCTGTCATCCGTTTTAATTATGAGACCTAATTGTGCCAAAGTCATGATTTTTTTTTCATGCTTGAAATAAGAAATTATTACTTTAAAAAAGTAGTTTTATACTTGTGAGTGTTGATGGCACAGCTTTGCAACAGTTGATATTCTAGTTTCAAGCATTTTTTACTCAATATAGGTCATAAAATCTCAGCAACAAGCTGTAATATCTTACTGAGATGATTTAGGACCAAAATCCTTAAAATAAGTAAAACACTAACATAAAATCTGCTTAGTGAGAAGAATGATCTTATCAGACAGAAAATAAGCAAATATCACCCTTATTTGAGGTATTCAATCTTACTTAGATTTCAGTTTTTGCAGTGTAAAATGTAATATTGGAAATTATCGGTATCGGTTTCAAAAAGTAAAATGTACGACTTTTTAAAACACCGCTGTATGGAGTGGTACACGGACGTAGGGAGAAGTACAGAGCACCAATAAACCTTAAAGGCACTGCCTTTGCGTGCCGGCCCAATCACATAATATCTATGGCTTTTCACACACACAAGTGAATGCAAGCATACTTGGTCAACAGCCATACATAATATTCCAAATTCAAATTTATTATAAGAAAAGTGAAGACTTTGGGAACAACAGCAACTCAGCCACGAAGTGGTAGGCCACGTAAACTGACAGAGAGGGGTTAGCGGATGCAGAAGCGCATAGTGCAAAGACTTTCTGCACAGTCAGTTGCTACAGAGCTCCAAACTTCATGTGACCTTCCAATTAGCCCACGTACAGTACGCAGAGAGCTTCATGGAATGGGTTTCCATGGCCCAGCAGCTGCATCTAAGCCATACATCACCAAGTCCAATGCAAAGCGTGGGATGCAGTGGTGTAAAGCACGTCTCCACTGGACTCTAGAGCCTTCTCTGGACTGATGAATCACGCTTTTCCATCTGGCAATCTGATGGACCAGTCTGGGTTTGGAGGTTGCCAGGAGAACGCTACATTTCGGACTGCATTGTGCCGAGTGAGAAATTTGGTGGAGGAGGAATTATGGTAAGGGGTTGTTTTTTCAGGAGTTGGGTTTGGCCCTTTTGTTCCAGTGAAAGGAACTTTGAATGCTCCAGGAAACCTAAACCTTTTGGACAATTCCATGGGATGGCACTACAAGTTTGTATGTGAGTAAAGGCAGGTGGCCAAATACCTTTGGCAATATAGTGTAAGTACTGTGTTTATTTTGGGACATCCAACTTGGTGTTTGGTTATACTTTAGAAGCATAACTCATAACTTTAGAAGCGCTCCCCTTACTCACCATTGTGTGTTATACTCAATGGTTAACTGGACATCTTTATGTGCTCGACGCCTCAATCATTGGCATGTTTTCATCTACAAAACCATTCTGGGTATCACTCCATCTTATCTGTCTTGTCTTTTAACAAAGAAAGAAGGAAGTCACAATCTTCGTTCAATGAATGTTCTGCAATTTGTCGTCCCCAAAGTAAGAACTGAACTGGGCAAGAAAGCATTTAGGTTTTGTTGCGTTGTTCCTCCCAGGGAATTCAAGTCACAAGTCACTCCCAAGCTTTTTACGACACTTAAAGCTAAGTTGAAAAACCACCAGAGACAGAATAGGTATTTTGTTGTATATTTTCAAAGCTTTGCAGATATACATTTGAGACCAGTCTGGTATAGAACATTGTATCGCGCCGCCAAAATGGTCTGTCTCCCCGACCCAAAACCCACTCCCCCTAAGTCCCCCCCCCCTGGCAGTCATGTCTCCCTAGCCAAAACAAATGCTTATTATCGCTCTCTCTAACATTCCTCACTTCAAGGTTAAGCACACAGTTTTGCAGACAACCAAAAGACCACATTTGGAAGAAAAACACTAGCTGTTTTGTAATATGACAATGAAATAAAAAGAAGTAACATTTAAATTCGGATATATGTAAATATCTGCCTCCGACAGTTTTCAGCACCGAAGGCTTGGAATAACCTACAATCGAATATTAAACTTCAAACCCTAGTTACGTTGAATGAGTTTAAAACTTCTGTGAAAGGACTGCAGTCTACCTTGTCTGTATGCACATGTGTCATGTGAGCAAGTTTTAATGTTGTAAATGTGATGTTTTATGTATTTGTTTACTGTTTTTAATGTAACCTTGCTGCTGCCCTCTTGGCCAGGTCTCCCTTGGAAAAGAGATCTTTGATCTCAATGGGATTTTACCTGGTTAAATAAAGGCTAATAATAATAATAACTAAGACTATGATTTACTGTCAACCGGGGATTCTCTACTTTTATAGGTAGCGACCAACTTCCGACAAATAATCGCTTACAGTCTTATGGTCTAATATCTATTTGATTCATAAATGATTAGTTGATTTAATGGCAAATAACCACAACAAAGCAAAAAGACTATGTTTGAGTAGAGATCCGCTTTGTAAATACATGCGTTGTATGAATAAAACACAACCAGCTCATTTATCCTTTGTTTTTGTCAGAGTAGCTCTCTAATAGTGATAAAGGTTCGAGACCTCTGAGCTTTACAGTGCATATTCTGCTCCGAGATAATTATCCTTTTCTTGCCCGGGAGCCAATACCCGTTTTGCATAATTCTCCTATAGTTTCTGCACGCAAAATAAACCAATGCATCCACTTCCGACCCCTTTACGGCTCCAAATTCCGCCTCGGTGATCAATAACAATTGACTTAGTGGTCAATGTGTCTCTTATAGTTTTCTACTGTAGTGAGAGGCTCTGCATGCTCATAATTCTTATATATATATATATTTTTTTTAAATGTAAACGGATGGCAGGGAAAGTTGAAGGGATGTACTCACACCCAAGACCACCCGCAAAGGTGTGCTCTCTCTCTCTCTCTCTCTCTCTCTCTCTCTCTCTCTCTCTCTCTCTCTCTCTCTCTCTCTCTCTCTCTCTCTCTCTCTCACACACACACATTACACGTAACATACTGAAGAGTCGGATACATTATTGATAAGCAACTAATTACGCTTGTTGCAAATTCAGCTGACCTTTTCCTGGGAACATCCTGGATCATTATAAGTTGCATTCTGTCTCTCTCTCTCTCTCCCTCGCTCGCTCGCTCTCATTTGCAAAGGTAATGTGCAGTTCACCTCCCTGGTTTCCTTTCCAACACTACTTCTTACACACTCAATTCACGGATTGACAGAGATACGTTCGACATCTTAAGAAAAAAAAAAAAAAAAAAAGATGTCGGACGTAGAGAGAGGCAAAATGTGAGGGAAAACAGGTGAGTTTAAGTTTACTATGGCAGTGATTTTCAATGTTTTTTTGAGCCAAGGCACATTTTTTTGCGTTGAAAAAATTCGGAGGCACACCACCAGCAGAAATCATTAAAAAACGAAACACAGTTGACAGTAAAAAAGTTTAAAGTCAATTGTTGGATATGACTTTAAAGCATAACCAAGCGTGCATCAATGCTGCTCTTGTCTCAAAGTAGGTGTACTGTCACCACCTGTCACATCACACCCTGACTTATTTTTAGTTTTTTGCTGTTTTCCTGTGTGTAGTGTTCCTAATTTGGTGGCTTTTTCTCTTTTTTTGGTATTTTCCTGTAGCAGTTTCATGTCTTCCATGACCGCTATTCCCCACACCTGCTTTGTTTTAGCAATCAAGAATATTTCAGTTGTTTTTATCCTTCTTTGTCGGGACATTGTTGATTGTCATGTCATGTTCGGATGTACTTTGTGGACGCCGTCTTTGCTCCACAGTAAGTCTTTGCTGTCGTCCAGCATTCTGTTTTTGTTTACTTTGTAGCCAGTTCAGTTATAGTTTTCTTCTGCATAGCCTTCCCTAAGCTTCAATGCCTTTTCTTAGGGCCACTCACCTTTTGTTTATTTTTAGTTTAAGCATTAGACACCTTTTTACCTGCACACTGCCTCCCGCTGTTCCCGACATCTACAAAGCAATTAGCTACCGGCTGCCACCTACTGATATGGAAGAGTATTACACGGTTACTCTGCCGAGCTCTAGACAGCACCGACACTCAACAACAACACATAATGTGCAGACTATAGTTACTGATTTGCAAAAAATATTTTTAACCCAAATAAGTGAAACTAGATGATCTCCCACGGCACACCAGACAGTGGTTGAAAAACACTGTACTATGGGATGTGTGTTTTATGTACAATTGGGTTTGGGATTCTCTAAACTTAACCTTGTTGGAGTATTTGTTAGGCTACTTCAATATTAGCATGGTCATTTTTGTGGGATTACTTCCTTGAGGACGGTGACTTTTACGTTAAAGTACCCATGATAGTCACGCACACACTAGGTGTGGTGAAATCGGTCCTCTGCATTTGACCCATCACCTTGTTCACCCCCTGGGAGGTGAGGGGAGCAGTGAGCAGTAGCGGTGCCCGCGCCCGGGAATCATTTTTGGTGATAACCCCCAATTCCAAGCCTTGGTGCTGAGTGCCAAGCAGGGGAGGTAATGGGTCCCATTTTTATAGTCTTTGGTATGACTCGGCCGGGGTTTGAACTCACGACCTACCGATCTCAGGGCGGACACTTTGTGACAAGCATGACAAGAACACTTCGAATAATAATCCGTGCCAGTCAGAAAGTCAGATACCCAAGAAATGTTGAACAGGGTGCTATTTAGGCGGTAGAGTTGTACGGTATACCGGTATTAGTATAGTACCGCAATACTAATTTAGACTTTAGACTTAGACTTCCTTTTTTATTGTCATTCAAATTTTAACTTTACAGCACAGATAAGAACGAAATTTCGTTACACAAGCTCATGGTAGTGCAGGATAAAAAAGCAATAAGATGCATATATAAATAAATAAATATATATAAATAATATATATAATATATTATATATATAAAATAAATATAAATAAATATACATAACTAAATAAATAGATTACTGTACAGATGAATATATTGCACTTTTTCACATGCGTCCACGTTTATGGATGTATGTTATATTGTCTTTTTTATTCCAGCGAGTTAATCCATTTTGGGGGGAGTTGAGGGGATCATTTAATTATGATGCGTTCAAGAGTCTTACGGCCTGAGGGAAGAAGCTGTTACAGAACCTGGAGGTTCTGCTTCGGAGGCTGCGGAACCTCTTTCTAGAGTCCAGCAGTGAAAACAGTCCTTGGTGGGGGTGGAAGGAGTCTTTGCAGATTTTCTGAGCCCTGGTCAGGCAGCGGCTTTTTGCGATCTCCTGGATAGGAGGAAGAGGAGTCCTGATGATCTTTTCCGCCGTCCTCACCACTTTCTGGAGAGACTTCTAGTCTAATGAATCATATTCGGTACTATACCGCCTCTAAAAAGTATCGGTCCCCCATGTCGTGTCATGCAGACGAGCATGTTCGCCAGTGCACAATCACTGAGTACTTACAAGCGTAGACAGAAAAAGGAGAACGAACAACTTTCGGCTTAACAACTAATAAAAAAGGTGAAGTTATAACACTGAAACACAGTGTTTTAAGACAAGGCTAGTCAGCAGTGTTGTACTACTTCAAAATCACTAACCCTTGTCACCATGGAGACATACCAAGTATATTTATTTCTAATATCATCCCTGTAGGACGAGTGATAACTCTAAATCAGGGGTCACCAACGCGGTGCCGGCGGGCACCAGGTCGCCCGTAAGGACCAGATGAGTCGCCCGCTGGCCTGTTCTAAAAATAGCTCAAATAGCAGCACTTACCAGTGAGCTGCCTCTATTTTTTAAATTGTATTCATTTACTAGCAAGCTGGTCTCGCTTTGCTCGACATTGTTGATTCTAAGAGAGACAAAACTTTTGCTTCTTATACCTTTCAGAAAGACAATTTTAGAGAAAAAAATACAACCTTAAAAATGATTTTAGGATTTTTAAACACATATACCTTTTTACCTTTTAAATTCCTTCCTCTTCTTTCCTGACAATTTAAATCAATGTTCAAGTATTTTTTTTTAAATTTATTGTAAAGAATAATAAATACATTTTAATTTAATTCTTCGTTTTAGCTTCTGTTTTTTCGACTCTAAATTAAATCTTTGTTACTTAGAATATGTTCCCCATACTAAAGTGTTACCAAAAATATATAACTTTGTCTTGAATTTGAAAAAAAAAAAACGTTTTAATTTTTCACTAAAGAAGGGTTCGGTGAATGCGCATGCGAAACTGGTGGGGTTCGGTACCTCCAACAAGGTTAAGAACCACTGAAGTAAAGTCTGAATGTCATTAAAACAGTTAGCTCCATCTTTTGACACTTCTTCCACTCCTGTCCTTGCACGCTACACCGCTACAACAAAGATGACGGGGAGAAGACGCTGCCGAAGGTGAGCCACGAAAATAAGACCGCCCACATCCAGAAGCGACTGTCAGATAGCGGCTTGAAGATGATCTGTAAAACATAATCTATGCAATATTTTGACCAAAGAACCACCATTACATGTTATGTAGACCACAAGGAAGTGTTTTACATTTATAAAAATACAAAAATAATATGACTCCTTTAATGCGCCTTATACTCCGGTGCGCTTTATATATGAAAGAAGATCGAAAATAGACCTATGGTCCGGAAAATACGGTATGTTTAGAAATTCCGCAACTTTCCATCGTCTTGTATTAATCAGCTCTTCCACTGCAATCACGGAGTGTTGGTGATGGGAGCTCACTCGTAACCGAAACAAATGGAACAAAGATGGAGTGTGTGGAGAAAAAACAAAAAAAAGGGCTAAGGACAGCAGTTTTCTGGCAATGCCATGAAGTAGGCTAGCTCGCCAGCGCAATAGCAGGGACGACACTAGCCGAAGGATTAATGGTCCCGCGGGGGGTGGGGGGGAACGCCAAGGTAAGGCTGCTGCACCCGCTTGACATCTTTGTACTTGTAAGAGCAGAGAAATTAGCCAGGCGACGCGGTGAGTAATGGCCATGCTGCCTCCATCAGTCCCACTTAACAATGCATACAATGCCAGGAGAGCAAAATGCAAAGAGAGGGCGGGCGGGGCGTGGGGAGGAGGTGGGACGTTTCCCTGCGTGTGCAAAGTTATTGTGGACGCCGAGGAAATGCCAGTTTTAGCACGGAATATAGACTATTCTATACATCTTTATTATTCTAGCCTTTTCTTATTAGCATGTTTAGAATTGAGTGCCCTTTTAGGGGGGGGGGGGGGGGGGGTGACCCGCTGTACATCCTTCCAGAGTGTGTTGCTATTCAGCATCCTTTCACCCACATGCATAAATATTGATGTCGCCGATACATTATGTATGGATTTCCCATGCACGGACCCATATTAAATAATAGCAAAATCATGCGACAACTTCAGCCCAGATGGAGCACGGCTCACCGCAGATATTCATAACCTATCATGGCGCGACACTATTTGTCCACTCAGCAAACAATTGTCAGTGACAGCATCGAGACTAATCGCACACCTTTTTACACAACAACCGCAACACTATTGCAAAAATTAATAACTATACTCCCCCTTGACAGTCAAGAAATTGAGCGGTAAAAGGATCATGTTTTCAGATGGCTACTGCCACCTAGTGGTGTATTATAGGTATTGCTGGGAGTGTTTACATAGCGTCTTCAGAATCAGAATCAGAAACGCTTTGATTGGGGCGGTATAGCTCGGTTGGTAGAGCGGCCGTACCAGCAACTTGAGGGTTGCAGGTTCGATCCCCACTTCCGCCTAGTCACTGCCGTTGTGTTCTCGGGCAAGACACTTTACCCACCTGCTCCCAGTGCCACCCACACTGGTTTAAATGTAACTTAGATATTGGTTAAGTTAAGTTAAAGTTAAAGTACCAATGATTGTCACACACACACACTAGGTGTGGTGAAATATGTCCTCTACATTTGACCCATCCCCCTGATCACCCCCTGGGAGGTGAGGGGAGCAGTCGGCAGCAGCGGTGCCGCGCCCGGGAATCATTTTTGGTGATTTAACCCCCAATTCCAACCCTTGATGCTGAGTGCCAAGCAGGGAGGCAATGGGTCCCATGTTTTATTGTCCTTGGTATGACTCGGCCGGGGTTTGAACCCACAACCTACCGGGTTTCACTATGTAAAAGCGCTATAAATGTAATTCACTTCACTTCACACACTAATAATCCCAGAGGGGAAATTAATATTTTCAACACAACCCCATTCAAGAGCAGACAAACATTACAGGGAGACAGAACAGGATCGCTGACGGGTCTGCCAACTTCTGGCAGCCCTTACAAAAAAGGTGAGAAACAGGTAAATGCAGGGGGGGGGGGGGGGGGGGGGGGTGAGAAAATAAACAAATAAATCAGTCTAAGCCTGGGCCCCTGGAGAGGGGGTCCAGACTGAGGCAAAGGGAAAATGTCTGCCGGAAGTTGTCAGACCCGTCAGCGATCCTGTTCTGTCTCCCTGTAATGTTTGTCTGATCTTGAATGAGATCATGCTGAAAATTTTAATTTCCCCTCGGGGATTAATAAAGTATTTCTGATTCTGATTCTGAAAAAAAACAAACTCATAGCCATAGCACACATAAACATGTGTGTAAGAGGGAAACATCAAAGAACACAAAGGACTTTAAAGGCATTAAAGGAGCAGAGTTGATGCAACCAGCCATTTCTACACACAGCCACAAAAGTAAAACAACAACAACAACAACAAAAACATATAAACTGTGGTGGCCTCTGCGGTGTTCCACACCATCGTCTGCTGGGGTGAAGGGGACCATGGCCAGAAACAGGAGCAGACCCAACAAAGCAACCAAGAGAGCCGACTACACCCTCGGCCGCCCACCAACTCTTATTGGCAACATTAATTTTACGTGACATTAAACATGTGACATTAAACACATTTGTTTTTACTAAACTGTACTGAGCAACAAGACCCGTCCGTATGTTAATTTGATAATAAGTTGACCACACGTTAATTTATGTGCAAGTATATTGCACAACACAGCATAAGCAACAGAACCAATGTTGGAATAGAGACAACATTAATGCCACTAATGAGTTAATCGTACACAGTAGTAAAATAAGCATAGATCACAGCCAACTTTGTGCATTTAGAGCAGGGGTCCCCAAAACTACGGAATCCAACACGCCAGCATTCACCATCCAACCCACCAGCCCAAGGGTTGATCCAAGTAAAAAAATATATATATATGTATATATTTAAACCTGTCCTTGCCAGATGCTTAGGCAAATCATATTGTTGATGTACATTTCCATATCTGTTGTACAGATTCTTTGGTTGCCTTATTAGCATTTGACTTTATCGAATGTTTCGATATATTTAGTTTTTAATGCAGCTGGATTGTAGCAGGAAGGGGGTAGAAAGAAGAAGAACAAAGAGAAGACAGAGGGGGAAATTGTGAGGACAAGATAAAAAATAAATAAATACAAAAACAAATCATACACATATATGCACACACACACGCATATATATATATATATATATATATATATATATATATATATATATATATATATAAAAAATATATATATGTGTATATATATATATATATATATATATATATATATATATATGTGTATATACATACATATATATATATATATATATATATATATATATATATATATATATATATATATATATATATATATATATATATATATATATATATGCGAACAGGATTGTTTTTATATATATATATATTTATATATATATATATATTTGTGTATATGCACTGTATATATATATATATTTATATATATATATATATATTTGTGTATATGCACTGAATATATATATATATACATATACACATTTATATATATACACATATATATATATATATATATATATATATATATATATATATACATACACAAATATATATATACACAAATATATATATATATATATATATATATATATATATATATATATATATATATATATACATACATACATACAAATGCTTTCAACCCAAAGTAGCCCCCGAGTCAACAACTTTGGGGACCCCTGATATCACGCTGGATAACACTGCTGGATGCTGACTACTCATAAGGCTTCAAATGTAGCTACTGACAACTTGGTGCAGTTATTACGAATAAATAAAGCAGGAGGTTGCCTACAGCCACAGCTGTGAATGCAAATGCTTTTGGATCCAGCGCTAAATGGTAAGAGTGCTGGAAAAAATGTCACATCTGATAATACATTTATGAATCACACCAAAATGTTCATGTATTAAGGTAACAGACTCCTAGTGGTCTTGTTCCAACAAACATCAGCTAGGGTAGCTTTCGATGCCGTAAAAAAATAAATACAGTCAGCCCCTTGTCTTAGCTGAAAGCCAATGTTTGGGTAGACTAAGAAGGAGCTTGACATGACATATTAAGTGTGCAAAATCTGCAAAATGAAAATCGAGTACTTTGGGAACACTTCAAATGCCCGAGCCCATCACCCGGAGCTGTGGAACATCTGCTGCTATCAACTCCTGACCAACGCACACTCCATCACTTCACTAAACTCGCAGCCAGCTCTGAACGGGCTAAACGGATAACTAAATCCTAAAGCGTGTTTCAGTTCGTGTTAATGTTACCTATTTGTCAAAAGTCTGCCTCTGTATATTTTTACAGTTTTAGAATCACTTAATTGAACATAACTAGTTTATAATATACAGTAAGTAATGTAACCATCTCTCAGAGCTATGCGATAAGGACAAAAATATATATCCTGACATCACAATTTTGTATTTTTCTTTAAATAATATGTACACGAACATTAAAAATGAATGCCAATTTATATTATATTTTCTCCTCTTATAAGGTCAGCGATGAGGTCATGCATACACCAGTGCAACTGATTGACCATTTGAAGAGGCACCAAATGCGGGTGTCAGGGACAGACGCAGAAGGAGATTTTTACAACAAAGTTCTAAATCTTAGTGATGTATCAGATATATCAGATTCTAGGTGTTTTTTTTTTTTTTTTACCCTTCGCGTTCATATTTCGCTTTGTTTGTTGCAATTTTTGTTGCGTTTCGCTTGATTGTAAAATATGTTGATGGAGAGGGGAGGGGGTGTGATGTTCAAGTCCTCCCAAGTCAAAATAATTGCCCATGGTTGCTATAGAGAGCAAGGATATCCAAATCTTTTGACTGGGGGGCTTAAAAAATTTGGCCTGCAAAGCAACTATATATGAATAGGCTTTATATATATATATATATATATATATATATATATATATATATATATATATATATATATATATAATGCCTATACATATATATGAGTACATATTAGTTATAATAATATAATGGATATATAATTAATAATTAATATAATTGGTTATTAAGGGTATATGAAATTTCACCACCTACCTTGTTTACTTCCGTGACATTTTCCTTAAAAAGGAACTGGAATTTTGCCTATCTTTCACAAATATTATGAGAGACAAGACGACAAAAGTTTTTTGTTTCCCCCCCCCCGCTTTCTAGCATATAATAGCAATGGCATATAATTCAATTCTACCTCTAAATCACTTTAAAAATGCATTCAAAAACCGTCAACAAGACTTCATTTATATTCCATAACCTGTATAATAACCAACCTGTAGTGACTCGGGATGATACTCGAAACCGGTTTTCCCGGTTGTTCGATAAGAAAAGAACCGAGTCCTCGGACTCGAATCCCTTTTTGAGAACCGGTACCCGTTATCGAGACCACTATAGTAAGGAAAAAGAGTTGGTTCTTTATTCGAATCCCTCGGAACGAATCCCGTCCTGACCAGAAGTGCCCCGTGTGACATCACAAGAAATGACGTCACGTAGCTCAGTCATTAGGCGCAGATAGGGAAAGCAGGAAAAACAATGGACCGGAAAAAGCGCTCCAAGGTGTAATAAAGTTCAAAACAAAAGGTATAAGCCGATGAATAACTTTACTGAGAGATTTGAGCAGGGTACAAACACATGACGAACACTTTTACGACCAACCGGAAACATAGCAACCAGGCTAGCAACGCACCTCCTTTACGGCAGTTGTCGCAACGTTCTTAAAGCAACCGCAGCACATACAGTACATATATATACAACATATATGACATGATCTCCTTTTTTTAACTTTTGTTTTTCTTTCCTTGTAAACAAAACAAAATCAAACTGTATATGTGTTGTCTGTCTAATTATAAATAATGCAGACTAGGCGTGTTGGCTGAGTTCTTGACGTTTACTTTCATAGCGTGCTCATAACCTCATTCTTAGCTTTGCCGGGTGGCGACATGCAACAACACTTTTCGGGGCTACCGCGCATGCTCGTCACTCCCGTTGCATGCTGGGTAGTGTAGTTGTTATATTCCCTATTTTCGGCAGGTGCGACTTATACTCTGGTGCGACTTATACTCCGAAAAATGCGGTACATATCTAAAATAAAACAGTTTTCTAAACTGGACTTTCAATCGAAGCAGGAGGTAATAATTAAAGGAAGATCTCCATCGAGACATAGATACTTTTAAAACTAAAGAAAGATAAGGAAGACTTCTATAAACAATTTATCGATGCTTTCGGTCAGAAGGAGCTGCGCATGGACTTCATTTATAAGTAAAGGTAAGGCCATAACGTTTTTTTTTTAATTAAATGTGCTTTTCATGATGGTATCCTTACATCACACTCAAATTTATAAGCGCAGGCCTCAATTTACCGCATGCCTTTGGTAAGCGCCGGAGTGAGAAGAGGTTTTAAAATAATTACCGCCCCGGCGCCAATTCAAGGAAATACAGTATCCAACAATTGCGACCACGACTTTTTACTGTCAACTGAGTTTCGTTTTTTAATGATATCTGCTTGGGGATTTTTTCAACGCAAAAAATGTGCCGTGGCTCAAAAAAGGTTGAAAAACACTGGTGTACTGTATATTTATTTGTATTGCATGGGGCATTTGACTTGGTGATGTGTACTCTCTGCTTGAATTAAAGCAACCCTGCAGCTCCAATTCAATCCCACAATGGCGCAAAAGTGCATCCTGTCCTTTTCCTGAAAAATCTTTCCTGGTTCTTGGCGCACCCCTCCCTCATGGGGCAGAGCCTTTGTCAGCCAAGCGAGTTGAGAATACACAATCCTTCTTGGCAGGGATGTGGGAGCGAAGGGATGACAGGTGACGAGGGGTTCTCCCAGCTGTCTAAGACCCAGCCTCGTCCCAGCACACTAGTTCATACTAATGACCGGCGGATCTCCTCTGGCTCCCGTGGGACAACATCTGCTGCCATCCCCAGCTTGTCATCAAGCTTTGAAGGGGGGGGGACAATCGACCTGGCTGCTCTCCCACCTCGCCAAGGATGGGGACGGGCGGCCTTGTTGTGCCAGCATGGCAACTAAGCCTGCTGAAGCCCTGTCCAGCCAATTACTCCCTCCCAATGCCAAGCTGCCGCTCTAATAGAGGAGCTGGGGAGCTCACAGTCGGGTTTGCAGGTATCTCTTCCACCGCACACAATGAGGCGAGAAAGCTTACTTTCTCTGCAAACTAAAAACAATTTACTTTGGAGAGTCCTTGTACGGGAGCCCCCCCACGGTTAGATTTAACCTTTTGCACTACTTGCAAGAGAGAGAAAGTGCTTTGCAGGGAAAGCGGTGAAGATGTTCGCACGCGAGAGTGTGCTTAACTCATCATTCCGTCCACGTTCGCGCGCCGTTCAGATAAGCAGCGGCGCCTCTAGTGAGCCGCCTTCCCCTCCGCCGACTGTATACTTCAGCGCTGATAATTTCGTGCGGCGATTCTTGCACCGCACGTAATTTAGAGATGCACTTCAGATTTCGCCGAAAGAATCAATAGGCCGTGCGTGTGCAGGCGGGGACGGGATGAGGGTCGGAATAAACAGAGCCGCTGTAAACAACCCCTGAGATATACGCTTGAAATATGCATTGTTTCAGTTTGCATTCTCCTCCAAAGCTCAGGAAGTGAATGAATAACAACAGCGTTAACTCTTTACCGGACACTTAGTAGCATACTTGCCAACCTTGAGAACTCCGATTTCGGGGGTGGGGGGGTGGGGTGGGGGTGGGGGGGGGGGGTGGGGTGGGGGGGGCGTGGCTAAGAGGGGAGGAGTATATTTACAGCTAGAATTCACCAAGTCAAGTATTTCATATAAATATACAGCATATATATATATATATATATATATATATATATATATATATATATATTTACATACATATACATATACATATATACATATATATATATATATATATATATATATATATACATATATATACTGTGTATATATATATATATATATATATATATATATATATATATACATATAGTAAAATATATATATATATATATGTATATATATATATATGTATATATATATATATATATATATATATATCAAGAGGGACAGAGACAGTGCATGTGGATCACATGTTACCATGGCGAGAAAACATGGAGACACTGGAATGTAATAGAGTGATCTATGTTTGTCTGTTGCCATCTCCTGGTGAATGTTGGCTATAGCGTACTGGGGTTACTTTTTGGTTGGCCAATGATTTACGTGGTGTTGCGCACCTGACGTCAAGTGTGTGAGTCTGTTCTGAAGTCTACAGTAAAGAGACGTACTTCATCCCCTCGCCTGTTTATTGCCTCCAACTCAATATATTACAACAACATTGCTCCATGCGGACCTGGAGGATCGTGGCCTCCAGGTCCGCCTGAATTTCGGGAGATTTTCGGGAGAAAATGTGTCCCGGGAGGTTTTCGTTAGAGGCGCTGAATTTCGGGAGTCTCCCGGAAAATTCGGGAGGGTTGGCATGCATGCTTAGTAAACACTAGTGTTGTCCCGATACCAATATTTTGGTACCGGTACCAAAATTATTTCGATACTTTTTGGTACTTTTCTAAATAAAGGGGACCACAAAAAATTGGCTTTATTTTAACAACAAATCTTAGGGTACATTAAACATATGTTTATTTTTTTAATTTACCGTATTTTTCGGAGTATAAGTCGCACCGGAGTATAAGTCGCGCCTGCCGAAAATGCATAATAAAGAAGGAAAAAAAACATATATAAGTCGCATTTTTGGGGGAAATGTATTTGATAAAACCCAACACCAAGAATAGACATTTGAAAGACAATTTAAAATAAATAAAGAATAGTGAACAACAGGCTGAATAAGTGTACGTTATATGAGGCATAAATAACCAACTGAGACCGTGCCTGGTATGTTAACGTAGCATATTATGGTAAGAGTCATTCAAATAACTATAACATATAGAACATGCTATACATTTACCAAACAATCTGTCACTCCTAATCGCTGAATCCCATGAAATCTTATACGTCTAGTCTCTTACGTACCGTATTTTTCGGAGTATAAGTCGCTCTGGAGTATAAGTCGCACCTGCCGAAAATGCATAATAAAGAAGGAAAAAAACATATATAAGTCGCACTGGAGTATAAGTCGCATTTTTTGGGGGAAATTTATTCGATAAAACCCAACACCAAGAATAGACATTTGAAAGGCAATTTTAAATAAATAAAGAATAGTGAACAACAGGCTGAATAAGTGTACGTTATATGACGCATAAATAACCAACTGAGAACGTGCCTGGTATGTTAACGTAACATATTATGGTAAGAGTCATTCAAATAACTATAACATATAGAACATGCTATACGTTTACCAAACAATCTGTCACTCCTGATCGCTAAATCCCATGAAATCTTATACGTCTAGTCTCTTACGTGAATGAGCTAAATAATATTATTTGATATTTTACGGTAATGTGTTAATAATTTCACACATAAGTCGCTCCTGAATATAAGTCGCACCCCCGGCCAAATTATGAAAAAAACTGCGACTTATAGTCCGAAAAATACGGTAGTCCTTAAATAAAATAGTGAACATACAAGACAACTTGTGTTTTATTAGAAAGTAAGCAAACAAAGGCTCCTAATTTAGTCTGTTGACGTATGCAGTAACATACGAATGATAAATGGGTTGTACTTGTATCGCGCTTTTCTACCTTTAAGGTACTATTTCCACATTCACCCATTCACACACACATTCACACACTGATGGCGGGAGCTGCTATGCAAGGCGCTAACCAGGACCCATCAGGAGCAAGGGTGATGTGTCTTGCTCAAGGGCACAACAGACGTGACTAGGATGGTAGAAGGTGGGGATTGAACCAGGAACCCTCAAGGCAAGGCAAGGCAAGGCAGCTTTATTTGTATAGCACTTTTCATACACAAGGCAGACTCAAAGTGCTTCACAGACAAAGTGAAATGAAAGAAAATAAAAGCAAAATTAAAATGCAGACAATAAAAATAAAAACAGTGCAGACGTTAAAAGTTAAAAGATTTAGCTGAAAGCTAAGGTAAACAAACGTTTTCAGTCTAGTTGTAAAAGTAGTCAGAGTTGGGGAAAGTCTGACATCTTCAGGAAGTTTATTCCAGCTATTTGTTGCATAGTGACTGAATGATGCTCTCCCTTGATTTGAGTTTACTCTGGAAACCGCTAACAGATTGGTCTCAGAAGATCTTAGTGATCTAGAGGGCTTATATAGTGGGAACATATCAGTGATATATTTCGGCCATAGACCATGTAGTGATTTATATGTGAGCAGGAGGATTTTGAAATCAATTCTCTGATGTACAGGGAGCCAATGTAAGGATTTAAGAATTGGTGTAATGTGCTCACATTTTTTGGTCTTTGTTAGAACTCTAGCAGCAGCGTTCTGAACAAGCTGTAGCTGCCTGACAGTTTTTTTGGGAAGACCTGCAAGGAGACCATTACAATAGTCTAGCTTACTGGTAATAAAGGCATGTACAAGTTTTTCTAAGTCTTGAGCTGACATGAGCCCTCTAAGTCTTGTTACATTTTTGAGGTGATAGTAGGCCGAATTTGTTACTGATTTGATGTGACTGTTGAAATGTAAATCAGAATCTAAAATAACCCCAAGAATTCTGGCTTTATTTGAGGTTTTCAGGGACAGTGATTGAAGGTGTTTAAACCTTTCTTTTTTAGCACCAAAAACCTCTCTCAACCGTGCCACGCCGTTTCATTTTCCATTCTATTATTTTGTCAAAATTATTAAGGACAAGTGGTAGAAAATGTATTATTAATCTACATGTTCAATTACCGTTAATATATGCATACTTTCTATTTTAATTGATTTCCGCAGCCATACACCTTTGAGTCCTATAACTTGGTATATGAAACATGCTGACTGTTATAATGCTATCGTTAGCACACATGCTAAGTGTTAGCATTTTTATGTACACATGCTACTGTTTTAGGCTAGCTCTGTGATTCATTTCTGTACAGTTACACCTAAAACTCACGGATTCGGACACTCGGCACCAATCGTCAAAGTACGGCGGCTTCCGGCGACCCCCGGCCAGAGGTCCAGGGCACGGATAGCAGGCCCATCAAAATGTTCTAGTATTATTATATTATATTATTATATAATATATACAATGTATAACAAATCCCAATTACCATGTACAAACCCCGTTTCCATATGAGTTGGGAAATTGTGTTAGATGTGAATATAAACGGAATACAATGATTTGCAAAACCCATATTCAGTTGAATATGCTACAAAGACAACATATTTGATGTTCAAACTGATAAACATTTTTTTTTTTTTGCAAATAATCATTAACTTTAGAATTTGATGCCAGCAACACGTGACAAAGAAGTTGGGAAAGGTGGCAATAAATACTGATAAAGTTGAGGAATGCTCATCAAACACTTATTTGGAACATCCCACAGGTGAACAGGCAAATTGGGAACAGGTGGGTGCCATGGTTGGGTATAAAAGTAGATTCCATGAAATGCTCAGTCATTCACAAACAAGGATAGGGCGAGGGTCACCACTTTGTCAACAAATGCGTGAGCAAATTGTTGAACAGTTTAAGAAAAACCTTTCTCAACCAGCTATTGCAAGGAATTTAGGGATTTCACCATCTACGGTCCGTAATATCATCAAAGGGTTCAGAGAATCTGGAGAAATCACTGCACGTAAGCAGCTAAGCCCGTGACCTTCGATCCCTCAGGCTGTACTGCATCAACAAGCGACATCAGTGTGTAAAGGATATCACCACATGGGCTCAGGAACACTTCAGAAACCCACTGGCAGTAACTACAGTTGGTCGCTACATCTGTAAGTGCAAGTTAAAACTCTCCTATGCAAGGCGAAAACCGTTTATCAACAACACCCAGAAACGCTGTCGGCTTCGCTGGGCCTGAGCTCATCTAAGATGGACTGATACAAAGTGAAAAAGTGTTCTGCGGTCTGACGAGTCCACATTTCAAATTGTTTTTGGAAACTGTGGACGTCGTGTCCTTCGGACCAAAGAGGAAAAGAACCATCTGGATTGTTATAGGCGCAAAGTTGAAAAGCCAGCATCTGTGATGGTATGGGGGTATATTAGTGCCCAAGACATGGGTAACTTACACATCTGTGAAGGCGCCATTAATGCTGAAAGGTACATACAGGTTTTGGAGCAACATATGTTGCCATCCAAGCAACGTTACCATGGACGCCCCTGCTTATTTCAGCAAGACAATGCCAAGCCACGTGTTACATCAACGTGGCTTCATAGTAAAAGAGTGCGGGTACTATACTGGCCTGCTTGTAGTCCAGACCTGTCTCCCATTGAAAATGTGTGGCGCATTATGAAGCCTAAAATACCACAAGGGAGACCCCCGGACTGTTGAACAACTTAAGCTGTACATCAAGCAAGAATGGGAAAGAATTCCACCTGAGAAGCTTAAAAAATGTGTCTCCTCAGTTCCCAAACGTTTACTGAGTGTTGTTAAAAGGAAAGGCCATGTAACAGTGGTGAACATGCCCTTTCCCAACTACTTTGGCATGTGTTGCAGCCATGAAATTCTAAGTTAATTATTATTTGCAAAAAAAAATTAAAGTTTATGAGTTTGAACATGAAATATCTTGTCTTTGTAGTGCATTCAACTGAATATGGGTTGAAAAGGATTTGCAAATCATTGTATTCCGTTTATATTTACATCTAACACAATTTCCCAACTCATATGGAAACGGGGTTTGTACAATATTACAGTATATGTAACAGTTGCATCATAAAATAAAGAGTAGATCCAGCAGAAAAATATACATTATAAACGAAGAGAGTTAACGAGACAGACATTGTGATGTCACTGTGTGAAAGCGCACAGTGCATTACATATGTAGAATTTTTCTATAATGTATAAAATAGTCCTTATTATATATAATATTTTTTTAAATCATTTTCAGAACATATTTATGACATTTGATCACATGCTTTCCCTGCCTTACAGTGAGCCATTCATTACCAAAGTACAATGGCTTGCTTTAGAAAAGGCTTGACATGCTCTTTCACCGAATTGTAAATAAATAAATAAATACAATACAATACAGGCAGCAGCAACAACAACAAAAGAAAGTGACAGCTCCTGGACTAATCTCTTTTTCTCCAACTTTACAAAACAATTTGTACGCGTTCACGGCGCTGGCTTTCATCAAACAATGTGTTATCAGACAGAAAAACAAGAGAAAATCAATAATAGGACCTGTGGCCATATATAATTTGCAGGGCCAGCACCTGCCTGCCAACTAAATTCATTTTTTTTCCCTCTCCTCCCACTCCTTTCACCCATGTTGCATTCAAGGATATTGAACAATTTTGGAGCTCGGTGGCCATTTTCTCCGAATGTGGGTCGCGGATTAGCTGAAGTGATGTAAAGCTGTGTGGGTGCACAACGGACTATAAAAAACCTGGACATACCCTTCAATGTGTCACTTGCAAAACGCTCAGTTGGGACCTGCCAGAACACACTGGAGGGGATATATACAGTATGGTATGCATTCGGTGTACATATTTCTCAAAGCATGCAGCAAATGTGTGTGTGTGGTGTGTGCGTGTGTGTGTGTGTGTTCTTGTATTTATACCCTTCTTGAGACATCAACAAGGAAAGGTACCTTCCATATGAGGACCGGTGAACAAGTTAGGACCGAAATCATGGTCCCAATACGGAAAACCATTGCATCTACTAGAAAGCCAAATACTAGAGTCCGTGAACATTGCTCCAAAGTCAGAATTTTTTGTTGATTTAATGAACATACAAAAGTAAACATTGACAGGTGCAAAGGCAGCATTATATGATAAAACAAGACGGCAGCTAAAGAAGGACTTCCTTATTCATCCTCGAAAAAACCTGCCAGGTGAACAGCTGATTTTACGACTTCCGGCGCTGACGTAAGACAACCCGCGTCCCATATGTGACCATCGGATGAACAAATACACGACAGTACTAAGACTATAGTGGCCATTAACAGTTAGCTTCTACAGCTGGGTTGCCCAAAGTTTGTCATCGGCCTTAAGTACGTTACAAAAAACAAAAATAGAGAATGTCTCATTTGCACCCCTGGTGGTGAAATCTATCAAAATTAGGGTGGTCCCATAAAGGATTTGTTTTTCAAATTGCCTGTGTGTCGGTTTTAAAAGTGCTCCCCCTCTGGTCAACATATGAAACAACAAGTGTGTGTAAAGATTTGAAGTGCTCCCCCTCTGGCCAACACATGTACAACAAAAAGTGTGTGTAAGAAATTGAAATGCGAACCCTTTGGCCAAAATTAATTAAAAAAAATATGTATATCGAGACATACTGTAATAACTTGAAGAAAATAATGAAGATTAAAAACCGATTACAAACAAAACAAAATAATTAATAAAAATTAATATCACAATGTGTCAACTTTTTTCTTCTAAAATTGGGAACAATTTGTCATATTCTTTCTGTTTCTGTAATATTGCAATATTTTCTTGTAAAATTATTACTTTTTAATGTAAAATTATTACTTTCTAATGCAAAATGGTGAAATTTGTCATATGAAATTACGACTTTTATCACAATATTGCCAATTTTTTTGTTGTTCTTGTAAAATAGTGACATTTTTGAGTAAAATGATTACTTTTGTCATAACTTTGCACAGCAAAATTCCAATTATCATCATTATAATATTACCAACGTTTGAAAGTTTTCTTATAAAATTGTGACTTTTGTCGAGTGAAATAACGACTATTTTCATAAAAGTGCAAACATGTTAAGCTTTTCTTGTAAAACTGCGACTGTTGTTGAGTAACATTTCAACTTTTATCATAATATTGCACAAATGTTCAGTTTTTCTTGTAAAATTTTGACTTGCGTTGAGTATAATGACGACTTTTATTATAATACTGCCACAATTCTAAGTTTTTCTTGTGAAATTGTGACCTTTTTCTTGTGAAATTCCAACTCATTTTTCTCAACAATCTTTTTTATATTTGCATCGTATGTATATATTATTATTGTTGTAAATACAAATCTTTATATATCTAGAAAGGGTGGTCGTCAAGAGGTAGGCATTTTTCAGAGGTCTCAAGAAGGTAAGAACTACAAAAATGTGTGTGTGTGTGTGTGTGTATGTGTGTGTGTGTGTTGTTGGCAGGCGGCGGGGGCGTCTTGGCTGGCCGTAGAGCAACTCCCTCTGAACCAGCTGGGTCCGCCTGTCCCTGTCCAAAGCACTCAGTGCAGACCACATGGTCTCGCCCCCACTCTGCATGGAAAAGGCTATACTGAAAATGAAGTAACTGTTGGCAGGGATTACACACTACTTTTCACATCCGAAAGGATACGGCAACACTCTCTTGGTAGCAGAAAGGTTTTTCTTAAACTGTTCAACTATTTGCTCACGCATTTGTTGACAAAGTGGTGACCCTCGCCCCATTCTTGTTTGTGAATGATTGAGCATTTCATGGAATCTACTTTTATACCCAATCATGGCACCCACCTGTTCCAAATTAGCCTGCACACCTGTGGGATGTTCCAAATAAGTGTTTGATGAGCATTCCTCAACTTTATCAGTATTTATTGCCACCTTTCCCAACTCCTTTGTCACGTGTTGCTGGCATCAAATTCTAAAGTGAATGATTATTTGCAAAAAAAAATGTTTATCAGTTTGAACATCAAATATGTTGTCTTTGTAGCATATTCAACTGAATATGGGTTGAAAATGATTAGCAAATCATTGTATTCTGTTTATATTTACATCCAACACAATTTCCCAACTCATATGGAAACGGGGTTTGTAAGACGACATGTGAAATTGAAAAGGGGTGCAGACCGCCTTATTGAAATGAGGATTTTGCTTGTACGATACGGGGCATCACTACAGTGACCATTTACTGCACATTCATGTTATCATGCTCCGAACCTGTGGCAGGAAACATGTACCACTTTTTATGGGAATTTTAGAAGCAGTCCTGCAGTGCATCAACATTAACACCACTTTTTTTCAGTTTTTACCGCTGAAGGTGCATGCGAGGGAGGCTGCACTACTGTGGTCTAGAAGCAAAACATCCACACTTCAAGAAGATTGTTATCATTAAGGATACAGTATATTTTAGTAATATACAATACCCAAAACCAGTGAAGTTGGCACGTTGTGTAAATCATAAATAAAAACAGAATACAATGATTTGCTAATCCGAGTCCACATTTCAAATTGTTTTTGGAAACTGTGGGCGTCGTGTCCTCCAGAGCAAGGAGGAACAGAACCATCTGGATTGCTGTAGGCGCAAAGTTCAAAAGCCAGCATCTGTGATGGTATGGGGGTGTATTAGTGCCCAAAGCATGGGTAACTTACACATCTGTGAAGGCACCATTAATGCTGAAATGTACATACAGGTTTTGGAGCAACATTATCATGGACGCCGCTGCTTATTTCAGCAAGACAATGCCAAGCCATATGTTACAACAGCGTGGCTTCGTAGTAAAAAAAATGCGGGTACTAGACTGGCCTGCCTGTAGTCCAGACCTGTTTCCTATTGAAAATGTGTGGCGCAATATGAAGCTAAAGCTGTACATCAAGCAAGAATGGGAAAGAATTCCACCTGAAAAACTTCAAAAATTGGTCTCCTCAGTTCCCAAACGTTTACTGAGTGTTGTTAAAAGGAAAGGCCATGTAACACAGTGGTAAAAATGCCCCCGTGCCAACTTTTTTGCAAAGTGCTGCTGCCTATAAATTCTAAGTTAATGATATTTTGCAAAAAAAAATATGTTTCTCAGTTCAAACATTACATATCTTGTCTTTGCAGTCTATTCAATTGAATATAAGTTGAAAAGGATTTGCAAATCATTGTCTTGTGTTTTTATTTACGAATTACACAACGTGCCAACTTCACTTAGTTTTGGGTTTTGTATATTATGTGTGAAAAAATGAACGTCATTAAAAAAACATTACATGACACCAAACCGCATCAATTTATTTTGTTTTAATCAGTCCCTTAAGTCCTCCAGCAGCTATGAAATTATAAAAGGATGTTGCTGAATATACAAACTGTACTTTTTTCTTTTTTTTTTCTGAATGTACAAATATTTTAAAACGTACACATAGAAGGTAGGATTCTCTGTCCATCAAGTGTCTTCTCTCTCTCTCAGCCGTGTTGATAAATCACATTATGCATGCTGTAATGCTATATTTGCATCTTCTCCTCCCAGTATTGTGGGTGTTTTGATGGCCAGAGACGCAAAGTGGATTGCGCGCTTTATTCTGCTAACTTTACAGACGCAATCCACTTTGCACACGTTTAGTAAATCAGCTGTGCAGTCAAGAGTGCACTTGTTTTAGTACACGAAAAACATTTAGTATATCAGGTGCTATGTGTAAAAAATATATAAATACAACAAAAACAAAGATTAGCGCAATATGTAAATGTGCAGGTAAAATTGTACTATATTGCCTGGTGTGTGTGCATACACATAAACACACACACACTAGGCGACTTAATAAATCCACAATACTTTGAAAAATCCAACGTACATAGAAAAGTGCATCCGCATGTTGCTACGTTTTCTTTGACTCTCGGTCATTTTGTGGGCAGCATGTGCAGCTTGCATTAAAAACCGGCTCCCAAAACGAACAATAAAATTGCACCTACTGTCACCGCTAAGCATTTCTTCAATTAGACTGTCATTGATACCATTCGTTGTCTCAAAACAAGTAGCCCTTATGTATGGACTAAAAAAAAGAATACAGATACACAGTAAAGTATTTTAGAGGTTTTTGAAAACCAAATGTGTATGGAAAAGGTCAGCATATTGTTTTTCTGTTTTGCATAAGGCTAAATGTCATGATGTTGAAAACGACAGATGGTATTTAACGCCATCAGAGACAACAGCTTGAACCTCTTTAAAGCTTAGCATATGTATATTTTGGTAATATTTAAAAAAAATAGAAAATAAATAAATAAATGTTTAGCAGAGAGGCTCTTTGTTTTTTTCTTACTAGCTACCTGTACATGGACAACATGTATTTAATCTGATCATCATTCGGATTAGAATGATATTGTGCACATGGACCCTTAAAAAATGGTCCGGTTATGACACAAATTTTCATGCAACACTCCTTAAATCTGAAAAATTACTTCGACACATAACATAAACGAAAAAGTGCGTTATTGTACGGCGCCATCTTTTGAACAAGTTTGCCTACAGCAGGTGCTGAAGAAGAAGCACTGACTTTCCCGCAAACAAACAATGGCTTTGTGCATTTCTGCTTGTCGGGCGTCACGGTGTGTATTTCTTATTTTTTCCTTCTGTTCACTACTTTTGTTTTACCTCTTTTTGAAATGGAGCTGTTCTGTGCCTTTTATGTTATGTATAATTGCCTGAGGCTAGCAGTTAGCACTCGGAGTAGCTGTAAGGCCGTGAATAAAACTGCTCGTTAAGACGACAACTGGATCCCTTCTTTTATTGTTACATCGACACATGACACTCCAGACCAGGGGTCGGCAACCCGCGGCTCTAGAGCCCTAGTGGCTCCCTGGAGCTTTTTCAAAAATGTATGAAAAATGGAAAAAGATTAGGGGAAAAAAATATATTTTTTGTTTTAATATGGTTTCTGTAGGAGGACAAACATGACACAAACCTCCCTAATTGTTATAAAGCACACTGTTTATATTAAACATGCTTCACTGACTCAAGTATTTGGCGAGCGCCGTTTTGTCCTACTAATTTTGGCGGTCCTTGAACTCACCGGAGTTTGTTTACACGAAGGTGAGTTTTGTTGATGTTATTGACTTGTGTGGAGTGCTAATCAGACATATTTGGTCACTGCAAGACTGCAAGCTAATCGATGCTAACATGCTATTTAGGCTAGCTGTATGTACATATTGCATCATTATGCCTAATTTGTAGCTATATTTGAGGTCATGTAGTTTCCTTTAAGTCCTCTTAATTCAATTTATATCTCATGACACACTATCTGTATGTAATATGGCTTTTAATTTGTTGCGGCTCCAGACAGATTTGTTTTTGTATTTTTGGTCCAATATGGCTCTTTCAACATTTTGGGTTGCCGACCCCTGCTCCAGACCATACTTTTGTTTTTGCTACTCTTGTTTTAAAGCAACAAACTCAACAGCATATAACGGTACGTCTGTACATGTTGAACGGGGGGAGGCCGCGGCACAACAATCGCTTCATTCCGAGACTATTAAATGTACCGTATTTTCCGGACTATAAGGCGCACTTAAAATCCTTTTTTTTCTTCTCAAAACTCGACAGTGCGCCTTATAATGTAATAATGTAATAATGTAAGGAATACGTTTGATTGAGCTTAGTCACCTCGAAGCTATTTTATTTGGCACATTGTGTAATGATAAGTGTGACCAGTAGATGGCAGTCAAAAATAAGAGATATGTTTAGACTGCAATATGATTGCAATATGTCTGAAGTAAACAACACCAACATTTTAAATGTTCCATTGAAAATATAGAACATTACACACGGCGCTCAAAAATCTATCAAAAAATCTTTTAGTACGACTTTGTAAGCTATGAAGCCGCACCGCTTGATGGATTGTCGATGCATTAAACATACGAGTATTATTATGGTGTGTGTATAAGGTAAGACATATTATCTGGCGTTTTGTTTCGCAATATTATGCAAAAGTAACTTGTCTTACCTTCTGGTACCTGCTGATCTGTATTTGGGATCTGCATAAATCCTGAAAAATGGCGCATGTAGTCGATTCGATAAGCTTCTTCTTTTTCCTCCAACTTCTTGTTATGGGACATTCATCCTTCGCTGTTGCCATTTCTAATATAAAGTAGTGTAAAGTTCTTACTTATATCTGTCAGTAAACTCGCCACGAATGCTCTAAAACGTACCGGTGTAGTGAGTTTACATTATTCACCCAAGGAACTTTAGTTATTAGAGTTCAGGTCGTAAGAGCCACGTAAATAAGACCGCTCACAAAATGGTGCATCCGGAAGCGACTGTCAGAAAGCGGCTTGAAGATGATCTGTAAAACATAATCTATGCAACATTTTGACAAAAGAACCACCATTACATGTTATGTTGACCACAAGGAAGTGTTTTACATTTAGAAATAAATAATAATAATATGACTCCTTTAATGCGCCTTATATATGAAAAAAGATTTTAAAAAATAGACCATTCATCGGCAGTGCGCCTTATATCCCGATGCGCCCTATGGTCCGGAAAATACGGTAGTCGCCCTTTCACCACCAAGGTACAACTGACATCAAAGACATGGACAGTTAGGCTACATTTTAACCCGAATTTCGGAAGACGTGTTTTCACGCGCTATAATCCGAATGACTATCAGCATAAACCATCTGTTTCTATCGATCCGAACATGTGTAATCGGATCAGAATAATCCGGACGGCGTGTTTACATGAGGCATTTTAATTCTGGTTAGGCTTTAAATCCGATTAAATGTGTCCATGCGCACATAGCTATTGTCTTCCTATGGTTCTCACAAGACGAGGTCACAGAGGTGGACGCAGATAAAGCGATGCAGAGAAAAAGCAACTCATTTTAGCTCAGGGGCCGCATGGAGGTAAATCTCTGCACACGCGGGCCAGACTATTAAAGTCACGGCTTTAAAACTAAAAAATAAAGACAACTTCAGATCGTTTTCTTTGTCTTGCTTTAGCCAAAAATAGAACAAACACTTTCTGAAAATATTACAATAACAATATAGAAACAAATTAGATCCATGAAGGAAATAAGCAAGTGAATGAATGTTTATAACGTAATAATTGTACAGAATCAGAATCAGAATCAGCTTTATTGTCATTACGCAAGGTAACGAGATTGAGGCCATTCCATACAGTGCGATGTGTGCATGCTAGAAAAACAATGTGCAAATATATAAAAATATAAAAAATGTAGAAGTGCAATGAATATGGTGTGAAACGAATATATACATGAAAAAAAACAAAAACAAAAACAGGGTGGTTGGTGGAATGGGTTATTGCACCGAAGAGAAGGCAGTTATGAGGGACAATGGGGCAGTCCGTTCAGGATGGTTATGGCCCTGGGGAAGAAGCTGTTCTTTAGCCTGTTTGTTTTGGTTTTAATGCACCTGTAGCGCTTCCCAGAGGGCAGCAGGTGGAACAGGTCAGAGCCAGGGTGGGTGCTGTCCTTGATGATGGCACTGGCTCTGTTGAGGCAGCGGGAGGTGTAGATGTCCGTCAGAGAGGGGAGAGGGCGGCCGATGATCTTCTGAGCCGTCTTGACCACTCTTTGCAGCCTCTCCCTGTCTGCTGCAGTGCAGCTGCCGTACCATACCGTAATACAGTAGGTCAGCAGGCTCTCGATGGACGAGCGGTAGAAGGTCAGCAGCAGGTCAGGCTTCAGGTTGTACTTCCCGAGGACTCTAAGGAAGTGTAGCCGCTGCTGAGCCTTCTTGATGATTGATGTGGTGTTGACTGTCCAGGAGAAGTCATTAGAGATGTGGACTCCAAGGTACCTGAAGGTGTGGACCCTCTCTACACGCTCGCCGTTGATGTAGAGGGGGGCAGGGTCTGTGCTGCTCCTCCTGAAGTCGACGATGATCTCTCTGGTCTTGCTGGTGTTGAGAGCGAGGTTGTTCTCCGAAGACCAGGCCGTCAGCTTCAGGACCTCCTCTCTGTAGGCAGCCTCGTCACCCCTGGAGATGAGCCCGACCACTGTGGTATTGTCGGCGAACTTGACGGTAAGGTTGTCACTGTGGGCCGGACTGCAGTCATGGGTGTAAAGGCAGTAGAGGAGGGGGCTCAGCACACAGCCCTGTGGGGAGCCGATGCTCAGCGTGCGGGAGGATGAGAGGTGCGGGCCAAGTCTCACATTCTGGGGTCGGTCCGTTAGGAAGTCCCTTATCCAGGCGTTTGTGAGAGGGGGGAGGCCAAGAGTGTCCAGTTTATTGCAGAGTCTGTCCGGGATTATTGTATTGAAGGCAGAGCTATAGTCCACAGAGAGCATCCGGACGTAGCTCTGCTGCTGCTCCAGGTGGTTCAGAGCAGAGTGGAGAGCAACAGCGATGGCGTCCTCTGTGGACCTGTTCGCCCGGTATGCGAACTGGTGGGGGTCGAAGTCTGGAGGGATATGGTCCTTGATGTGCTGGAGAACAAGTCGCTCGAAGCACTTCATGATTACCGGAGTGAGGGCCACTGGTCGGTAATCATTCAGGCTGGTGATGGGAGACTTCTTCGGCACCGGGATTATTGTAGATGACTTCAGGCAGGATGGGATGACTGCCTGAGCCAGGGAGAGGTTGAAGATCCTGGTGAGGGGGGGAGCGAGCTGGTGGGCGCACGTCCTGAGCACCTTTCCAGGTTCTCCGTCTGGTCCGGTAGCCTTCCTGGGGTTCACAGCCAGGAGCACTCGTCTGACACTGTGCTCCTGTACAGTGAGTGGAGTGGCGCCGGAGCCCGGTGGGGGCGGGGGCAGGGCTGGAGCAGATGAGTGTCGCTGGGGGGTTTCGAAACGGGCAAAGAAACAGTTAAGCTCCTCTGCCAGTGTCGCACTCTGATCCGCAGTTGTCATATTGCAGCCTCTGAAGTTCGTGATGTCATGAATGCCCCGCCACACCTCCCGTGAGTTTTTGCTGGACAGATGGGACTCTATGCACCTCCTGTGGTCCGCCTTTGCTTTTTTAATCCCTCTCTTCAGGTCGGCTCTAGCAACACTGTACAGTGCCCTGTCCCCTGACCTGAAGGCTGCGTCGCGGGCCCTGAGGAGTGTGCGGACCTGGCTGGTCATCCAGGGTTTCTTGTTGGGGTAAACCCGGATGGTTTTTTCCACAGTCACATTCCCGATGCAGAACTTTATGTAGTCCAGCACCGTTCCTGTGGCTGTCTCCAGCTCCTGTTGTTGGAAGAGGTCCCAGTCTGTGTGTTGGAAGCAGTCCTGAAGTTTGGGGAGTGCATCGTCAGGCCAGGTCATAACAGTCTTTGTGATAGGCCTGGCCTGGCGTCTGATGGGGGTGTAGGTAGGAGAGAGCAGGAGGGAAAGATGGTCTGACTGTCCAAGCTGGGGGAGGGGTGTAGCTCTGTACGCGTGCTTTATGTTGGTATACACGTGGTCCAGGGTGTTCTTGCCCCTTGTAGAACACTTCATATGCATGTACATATGCATAAACAACTGTTTTCTTTGTATTATTTTTTTTAATGAACTAAGTAACATTTATGAAAACTTTTTTCCAAAACACAATATAGAATGTGAGATACAACAGGATAATGCATACATTTATCATTTATTTTCAAAAAAGTTTACTGTGAGGCCTCATTTTTATGACTTGATGGGGTCCCTGGGACCCCATTTTGAAAATTCCCAGCGCCAACACTGATGGAGTATTGGTGCGTGCAAAACAGCAGCAGGCGGCTGTGGCCTGCGGGCCGGTTTTAATACTAATCAAATATCATCCCGGGGGCCATAGGTAATTCACCCGCGGGCCGGATCTGGCCCCCCGGCCTTTAATTTGACACCATAGGCTTAGTATAAACTGACATACATTGAATTGGTTTTGGCATCTTTCATGTGAAAAATGAATCAAAGTTGCCAAAAAACAAAAACATGATATGTGTTAGGAAACCAAAATACAGTAAAATAAAGTGAAGGGAATTATATTTATATAGCGCTTTTCTCTAGTGACTCAAAGCGCTCTTACATAGTGAAACCCAATATCTAAGTTACATTTAAACCAGTGTGGGTGGCACTGGGAGCAGGTGGGTAAAGTGTCTTGCCCAAAGACACAACGGCAGTGACTAGGATGGCGGAAGTGGGGATCGAACCTGGAACCCTCAAGTTGCTGGCACGGCCACTCTACCAACCGAGCTATACCGCCCAAAAAAGGGGACGTCTTTGAAACAGCAGTACACAAGAAAGTACCAAAACTGCAACACATAGTATACACTATATACAAGTACAATACAATTAAACATATTAAGAATAAATTATAAAATACAAACATGTATAGTAAAAGTGTATTTAGACCAGTGTTTTTCAACCACTGTGCCGCGGCACACTAGTGTACCGTGAGATATTGTTTGGTGTGCCGTGGGAGATAATGTAATTTCACCTAATTGGGTTAAAAATATTTTTTTGCAAACCAGTAGTTATAATCCGTAAATGTGCCGTTGTTGAGTGTCTGTACTGTCTAGAGCTCGGCAGAGTAACCATGTAATACTCTTCCTTACCAGTAGGTGGCAGCAGGTAGCTAATTGCTTTGTAGATGTCGGGAACGACGACAATGGTTTGCAGGTAAAAAAGTGTCTAATGCTTAAACCAAAAATAAACAAAAGGTAAGTGCCGCTAAGAAAAGGCATTGAAGCTTAGGGAAGGCTATGCAAAACTAAAACTGAACTGGCTGCAAAGTAAACAAAAACAGAATGCTGGACGACAGCAAAGACTTACAGCGTGTGGAGCAAACGGCGTCCACAAAGTACATCCGTAAATGACATGACAATCAACAACAAAATAGGAGCGTAAGACAAGAACTAAAACACTACACACAGGAAAAGCCAAAAAAAAACTCCAAATAAGTCACAGTGTGATGTGACAGGTCGTGAGAGTACACCTACTTTGAGACAAGAGCTATAGAGATGCATGCTTGGTTATGGTTGGAATTCATATCAAACAATTGCGAGTAAAACTACTTTTTATTGGCAATATCGGCTGCTGAGTTTCATTTTTTTAAATGTTTTCTGCTGGTGGTGTGCGTCGGGATTTTTTCAATGAAAAAAATGTGCCTCGGCTCAGAAAAGTTTGAAAAACACTGATTTAGACAATAAGAACTACATTTTTTCCTGTATGTGATATGAGAATATGGTTTAATAAAATAAAATAAAAATAGAATAATGTGGTTGTGGAAGTCGCTTCCTAGCAGTTCCACTGTAGACACGGCACAAGAGCCAAGCGTGCAGGTTAAAAAAAAGTTTTGTTTGGCACAAGATTTTCAAAAATTTATTTTCGCATGTCGTGACGTTGCCGTCACCCCCAATCCTCTCTCTCGCTCTGCTCCCGGCTGCTTACTGTTAAAGACAACAGATGATTAGATTAACACGTACCACCTGTGAAATCTAATCACCTGTCAGCTGTGTCTCGCCGTCAGCACATGCCCCGCCCCTGCCCGTTCAGTACCATTGACAGCGGCGGTGACTTTCCCTCCTACAAGCAGTGCTGACTACACTTTCCCTCCACAGTGGTAATCAGACACAATCTAAAGGATATTTCATGTTTCTTAAGCTGTAGCATCACGGTTTGTCAGAAAATTGTACAAGGGCACCCAAACTGCATGTGACGTGATACGTTATGCTACTCCTAGCGCCAACACTGATGAAGTATTCTAATACTAATCAAATATCATCCCGGGGGGCCATAGATAATTCATTTGCGGGCCGGGCCTTGACTTTGACACCCCTGCCCTAAGCTAAGTTTACCCTTTAGCCGGAGCCAGGAAACCGGGATGGAAAGGGTTAGAAGGGGGGAGAGGAAGCGAGGATATGAGGGAGAAACGTCCTTAAAGGTAATGTCAAATGTCATTTCTGCAGCTTTTATCTTGTTTTGTTCTCTTTTTCTGCTCACGTGACATGACGGGAAATAGGCAATCCGCCGTCACTGCGAGCCAGGATGACAATAATAATGAGAGAGTAACTAGGCAAAGCACGCATTAGTGTCAAGCAGTCACGCGCACTTTGATACGTGGCGTGCTGGAACAGGAGACGAGCGAAAATCCCTCTTTCATGATGATTCATATTTTAATATTTTTTCCTCACAGCATGAGCCATAAGAAATGTCCCATGATCAGTTGTATGTTTAAAAAGTTTAAAAAAAAAATTATGTCACAATCAGCACTTTATAGGCTAAGGAAGCATTTGGTAAGAAGTTGAAAGGAACGTCCCAAGCCTCACTATAAAGCAGCCCCTCCTGGATTGTACTGCCTCTAGCTGCCTAAAATGCAGTGACGTGCGGTCACTAGAGGCAGGTGAGGCGGGGCCTCACCTGCCATCATGGAAAGAAAAAAAAATGTAAAAAGAAAAAAACTTAATTAAATTGTTATATGTATCCAGTGATTATACTATAAAGTTATTTTCCATTTAACTTCACCAGTTTTAGATTATTTTTATTCAAAATCGTTGAATTGTCACATTTGCCGTTCAAATACTGAGAAGAGACGGTGCGGTGATCAGCAGCCAGTTGAGGCATGTCACTCAATTGTGCCTCAACATGGATTGCAGACTCGGCTAACTGCTGGCCTGCTGTGCAGTGAGACCGTATTGCTATATGAACTATATTATACATTTCCATAGTTTAGTTAGCTGAGGTATATAATGTACAGTGTATTTTGTCAACAACTGTATGTGTGTAACGTATTTCTTGTGCTGAGCAATCATAAAACTGCTGCGAAGACGCACTGTGTGAGGCTCGCGTAATCACGCCTCCTGGTGCCGGTTATTGCACCTCCGCCGCAGACTGCACCCCCCGACCGGAGCGCCACACCAACCAAAGCCCACACCCAAACCCTCCACGTGCAAGACCGAATCCACCCAAAAAAAGTCACTTAACAAGAAGTGCAAAAACAACATTGCTCGCGCCGGAGGAGCCGCGAACGACTGCAGGGACACAACATTAGGTACACCTGCAGACTGCAGCATGGATTTCATATTTCATTCATTCACAACTCCTCCAACACCAACACCACTGTTGCCGCACTTATAAGTAAAGGTAACACCATAATAACGTTTTTTTTATTAAATGTGATTTTTTTGTGTGCTACAGTTTGTATGTGTAAAGTTAAAGTTAAGTTAAAGTACCAATGATTGTCACACACACACTAGGTGTGGTGAAATCTGTCCTCTGCATTTGACCCATCCCTTGATCACCCCCTGGGATGTGAGGGGAGCAGTGGGCAGCAGCAGTGACTTCCAACCCTTGATGCTGAGTGCCAAGCAGGGAAGAATGCTGGTATGAGCTTTTAAACATAACCCGTTAACTGCAGCCAATCAAATGGTGAATAAGATACTCTTTAGGGTTCATATGTTTGTAAATCTGACTGGGATGAAGTCAGTGCCTCACCAGCCATGAACCTCACCGCACGTCACTGCTAAAATGTATGAATTTGCTGCAGCTTTTTCAGAAAATTGCAATGTTTTTCAAGGGAAACTATTATGCAAAACCAACTTTTCTTACCTATTGGTACCTGCTTTTGTGTATTTGGGATCTGCATGAGTCCCGGAAATGTATGATATTCATTAAACCATCTTGTAGTGTTGTCCCGATACCGGTACCAAAATGTATTTCGGTACTTTTTGGTACTTTCCGGTACTTTTCTAAATAGAGGGAACCACAAAAAACTGTCATCATTGTCTTTATTTCAACAACATGTCTTAGGGTACATTTAACATATGTTTATTATTGCAAATTTGTCCTTAAATAAAATATTGAAAATACAAGACAACTTGTCTTTTATTAGTCAGTAAACAAACAAATACTCCGAGTTAGTTTGCTGACATATGCAGTAACATATTTGTCATTTTCCATTCTATTATTTTGTCAAAATTATTAAGAACAAGTGGTAGAAAATGAATTATTAATCTACTTGTTCATTTACTGTTAATATCTGCTTATTTTCTGTTTCAACATGTTCTATCTACAAAAAGAAGACGCTTATCGACTACGTCCTTTTTCAGGATTCATGCAGATCCCAAATATAGATCAGCACGTACCAGAAGGTAAGACAAGTTGTTTTTGCTTAGTAACGCGAAACAAAACACCAGATAATATGTCTTACCTTATACACACACCATAATAATACTTGTATGTTGAAGCACAGTACAATCCATCAAGCGGTGCGGCTTCATAATTTACCAAAGTCGTACTAAAACATTGTGATAGATTTTTGAGCGCTGTGTGTAATGTTCTATATTTTCAATGGAACATATAACATTTTGGTGTTGTTTACTTGAGTCATGTTGCAGTCTACACATATCTCTTATGTGTGACTGCCATCATATTGTAGTCTACACGTATCTCTTATATATGACTGCCATCTACTGGTCACACTTATCATTTCACCATGTACCAAATAAAATAGCTTCGAGGTAATATGTCTTACCTTATACACACACCATAATAATACTTGTATGTTCAATGCGCCGACAATCCATCAAGCGGTGCGGCTTCATGGCTTACCAAAGTCGTACTAAAACATTTTGATAGATTTTTGAGCGCCGTGTGTAATGTTCTATATTTTTAAAGGAACATTTAAAATGTTGGTGTTTACTTGAGACATATTGCCATCATAGTGCAGCCTACACTTATCTCATATGTTTGACTGCCATCTACTGGTCACACTTATCATTGCATCATGTACCAAATAAAATAGCTTCGAAGTGGGTAAGCTCAATCAAACTTATTCCTTACATTAGGTGCACCGGATTCTGAGGTGTACCGTCGAGTTTTGAGAAAAAAAAAAGATTTTAACTGTGCCTTATAGCCAGGAATATACAAATATTTCAGATCAGTTAGCCACTGTTGGAAGTTACTTCTAGAAAATACAAAAATATCCTGACAATGATTGATGTGTAACATCAAATCAAAACAAGACTTCGCAAAAACAATGAAA